>NC_092709.1:156072045-156166771 GCF_047496885.1 Scyliorhinus torazame | reverse complement strand
TTAATGGCAGATGAAAATGGGACTTTAGCTGATAAAAAGCTTGTGGTATTAAAACTGCACAGGCAATTTGCACATCCGTCTCCTCAGAGGCTGAAAAATTTATTAAGGATGCAGGGGTAAGGGATGAAGACTATACTAAACTGATAGAACAGGTTAATGACCGCTGTGAAGTTTGTAGGAAGTACAGAAGGACACCAGCACGACCGATAGTAACCCTACCTTTGGCCAGGGATTTTTTTTTTTTTTAAATATTTTGTTGAAAATTTTTGGTCAACCATCACAGTACATTGTGTATCCTTTACACAATAATATAACAGTATACATAACACTGACCTGTTTTATAAACAAAAAATAAATAGTATATAACAAAAACTAAAACTAAAACTAAATGGCAACTGCCTTGTCTCGGATAAACACTCTCCAAAAATATGATTTAACAGTCCAATATACAATTATCTATAGCAACGACCTATACATATTATACATATATATTAACAACCCTGAGAGTCCTTCTGGTTCCTCCCCCCCCCCCACCACCCCTCCACCCCCCCCCCCCCCCCCCCCCCCCCCAATGCTGCTGCTGCTGCCTTCTTCTTTTCCATTCCCTCTATCTTTCTGTGAGGTATTCGACGAACGGTTGCCACTGCCTGGTGAACCCTTGAGCCGATCCCCTTAGAACGAACTTAATCCGTTCCAGCTTTATAAACCCTGCCATGTCATTTATCCAGGCCTCCACCCCCTGGGGCTTGGCTTCCTTCCACATCAACAGTATCCTGCGCCGGGCTACTAGGGACGCAAAGGCCAAAACATCGGCCTCTCTCGCCTCCTGCACTCCCGGCTCTTGTGCAACCCCAAATATAGCCAACCCCCAGCTTGGTTCGACCTGGACCCCCACTACTTTCGAAAGCACCTTTGTCACCCCCACCCAGAACCCCTGTAGTGTCGGACATGACCAGAACATGTGGGTGTGATTCGCTGGGCTTCTCGAGCATCTCGCACACCTATCCTCTACCCCCAAAAATCTACTGAGCCGTGCTCCAGTCATATGCGCCCTGTGTAACACCTTAAATTGTATCAGGCTTAGCCTGGCACACGAGGACGATGAGTTTACCCTACTTAGGGCATCCGCCCACAGCCCCTCCTCAATCTCCTCCCCCAGCTCTTCTTCCAATTTCCCTTTCAGCTCATCTACCATAATCTCCCCCTCGTCCCTCATTTCCCTATATATATCTGACACCTTACCGTCCCCCACCCATGTCTTTGAGATCACTCTGTCCTGCACCTCCTGCGTCGGGAGCTGCGGGAATTCCCTCACCTGTTGCCTCGCAAAAGCCCTCAGTTGCATATACCGGAATGCATTCCCTTGGGGCAACCCATATTTCTCGGTCAGCGCTCCCAGACTTGCAAATGTCCCATCCACAAACAGATCTTTCAGTTGCGTTACTCCTGCTCTTTGCCATATTCCAAATCCCCCATCCATTCTCCCCGGGGCAAACCTATGGTTACTTCTTATCGGGGACCCCACCAAGGCTCCCGTCTTTCCCCTATGCCGTCTCCACTGTCCCCAAATTTTCAAAGTCGCCACCACCACCGGGCTTGTGGTGTATTTCTTCGGTGAGAACGGCAATGGGGCCGTCACCATAGCTTGTAGGCTAGTCCCCCTACAGGACGCCCTCTCCAATCTCTTCCACGCCGCTCCCTCCTCTTCTCCCATCCACTTACTCACCATTGAGATATTGGCGGCCCAGTAGTACTCACTTAGGCTCGGTAGTGCCAGCCCCCCCCCTATCCCTACTATGCTGTAAAAATCCCTTCCTCACTCTCGGGGTCTTCCCGGCCCACACAAAACTCATGATACTCTTTTCAATCCTTTTGAAAAACGCCTTCGTGATCACCACCGGGAGGCACTGAAACACAAAGAGGAATCTCGGGAGGACTACCATTTTAACCGCCTGCACCCTCCCTGCCAGTGACAGGGATACCATGTCCCATCTCTTGAAGTCCTCCTCCATTTGTTCCACCAACCGCGTTAAATTTAACCTCTGCAATGTACCCCAATTTTTGGCTATCTGGATCCCCAAGTAACGAAAGTCCCTTGTTACCTTCCTCAGCGATAAGTCCTCTATTTCTCTGCTCTGCTCCCCTGGATGCACCACAAACAACTCACTTTTCCCCATGTTCAGTTTATATACTGAGAATTCTCCAAACTCCCGAAGTGTCCGCATTATCTCTGGCATCCCCTCCGCCGGGTCCGCTACATATAACAACAAATCATCCGCATACAGAGATACCCGGTGTTCTTCTCCTCCTCTAAGTACTCCCCTCCACTTCTTGGAACCCCTCAATGCTATTGCCAGGGGCTCAATCGCCAGTGCAAACAATAATGGGGACAGAAGGCATCCCTGCCTTGTCCCTCTATGGAGCCGAAAGTATGCAGATCCCCGTCCATTCGTGACCACACTCGCCATCGGGGCCCTATACAACAGCTGCACCCATCTAACATACTCATCTCCAAAACCAAATCTCCTCAGCACCTCCCACAAATAATCCCACTCCACTCTATCAAATGCTTTCTCGGCATCCATCGCCACCACTATCTCCGCTTCCCTCTCTGGTGGGGGCATCATCATTACCCCTAGCAGCCTCCGTATATTCGTATTCAGCTGTCTCCCCTTCACAAACCCAGTTTGGTCCTCGTGGACCACCCCCGGGACACAATCCTCTATCCTCATTGCCATTCTTGGCCAGAATCTTAGCGTCTACATTTAGGAGGGAAATAGGTCAAAAAGACCCGCATTGCAGCGGGTCCTTTTCCTTCTTTAGGAGATGCGATATCGTTGCCTCTGACATAGTCGGGGGCAGCTGTCCCCTTTCCTTTGCCTCATTAAAGGTCCTCATCAGTAGCGGGGCGAGCAAGTCCACATATTTCCTGTAAAATTCAACTGGGAATCCATCCGGTCCCGGAGCCTTCCCCGCCTGCATGCTCCTAATTCCTTTCACTACTTCCTCTATTTCGATCTGTGCTCCCAGTCCCACCCTTTCCTGCTCCTCCACCTTGGGAAATTCCAGCCGGTCCAGAAAGCCCATCATTCTCTCCCTCCCATCCGGGGGTTGAGCTTCATATAATTTTTTATAAAATGCCTTGAACACTCCATTCACTCTCTCCGCTCCCCGCTCCATCTCTCCTTCCTCATCCCTCACTCCCCCTATTTCCCTCGCTGCTCCCCTTTTCCTCAATTGGTGGGCCAGCAACCTGCTCGCCTTCTCCCCATATTCGTACTGTACACCCTGTGCCTTCCTCCACTGTGCCTCTACAGTACCCGTTGTCAGCAAGTCAAATTCTACGTGTAGCCTTTGCCTTTCCCTGTACAGTCCCTCCTCCGGTGCCTCCGCATATTGTCTGTCCACCCTCAGGAGTTCTTGCAGCAACCGCTGCCGTTCCCTACTCTCCTGCTTTCCTTTATGTGCCCTTATTGATATCAGCTCCCCTCTAACCACTGCCGTCAGCGCCTCCCAGACCACTCTCACCTGGACCTCCCCATTATCATTGAGTTCCAAGTACTTTTCAATGCACCCCCTCACCCTTAGACACACTCCCTCATCTGCCATTAGTCCCATGTCCATTCTCCAGGGTGGGCGCCCTTCTGTTTCCTCCCCTATCTCCAAGTCCACCCAATGTGGAGCGTGATCCGAAATAGCTATAGCCGTATACTCCGTTCCCCTCACCTTCGGGATCAACGCCCTTCCCAAAACAAAAAAGTCTATTCGCGAATAGACTTTGTGGACATAGGAGAAAAACGAAAACTCCCTACTCCTAGGTCTGCTAAATCTCCACGGGTCTACTCCTCCCATCTGCTCCATAAAATCTTTAAGCACCTTGGCTGCTGCTGGCCTCCTTCCAGTCCTGGACCTCGACCTGTCCAGCCCTGGTTCCAACACCGTATTGAAATCACCCCCCATTACCAACTTTCCCACCTCTAGGTCCGGGATGCGTCCTAGCATACGCCTCATAAAATTGGCATCATCCCAGTTCGGGGCATATACGTTTACCAAAACCACCGTCTCCCCCTGTAGTTTGCCACTCACCATCACGTACCTGCCCCCGCTATCCGCCACGATAGTCTTTGCCTCAAACATTACCCGCTTCCCCACTAATATAGCCACCCCCCTGTTTTTCGCATCTAGCCCCGAATGGAACACCTGCCCCACCCATCCTTTGCGTAGTCTAACCTGGTCTATCAGTTTCAAGTGCGTTTCCTGTAACATAACCACGTCTGCCTTAAGTTTCTTAAGGTGTGCGAGTACCCGTGCCCTCTTTATCGGCCCGTTCAGCCCTCTCACGTTACACGTGATCAGCCGGGTTGGGGGGCTTTTTACCCCCCCCCCCTTGTCGATTAGCCATCCCCTTTTTCCAGCTCCTCACCCGGTTCCCACGCAGCTGTGTCCCCCCCAGGCGGTGCCCCCCCGCCCATCCCACCCCATACCAGCTCCCCCTCTCCCCAGCAGCAGCAACCCAATAATTCCCCCCTCCCACCCCCCCCCCCCGCTAGATCCCCCACTAGCGTAATTACACCCCCCATGTTGCTCCCAGAAGTCAGCAAACTCTGGCCGACCTCGGCTTCCCCCCGTGACCTCGGCTCGCACCGTGCGACGCCCCCTCCTTCCTGCTTCCCTATTCCCGGCATGATTATCATAGCGCGGGAACCGAGCCCGTGCTTCCCCCTTGGCCCCGCCCCCAATGGCCAACGCCCCATCTCCTCCACCTCCTTTCCTCCCCCCACCACCATCTGTGGAAGAGAGAAAAGGTACCACACCGCAGGATTAATAGCATAAAACTCCTCTTTCCCCCCTTTTTACCCCCCTCTTCGCCCCCCATACTCGCCCCACCACTTTGGTTCAAACGTTCTTTTTTAATAACCCGCTCATTCCAATTTTACTTCCACGATAAAAGTCCACGCCTCATCCGCCGTCTCAAAGTAGTGGTGCCTCCCTTGATATGTGACCCACAGTCTTGCCGGTTGCAGCATTCCGAATTTTATCTTCTTTTTGTGAAGCACCGCCTTGGCCCGATTAAAGCTCGCCCTCCTTCTCGCCACCTCCGCACTCCAGTCTTGGTATACGCGGATCACCGCGTTCTCCCATTTACTGCTCCGAGTTTTCTTTGCCCATCTAAGGACCATCTCTCTATCCTTAAAACGAAGGAATCTCACCACTATGGCTCTAGGAATTTCTCCTGCTCTCGGTCCTCGCGCCATCACTCGGTATGCTCCCTCCACCTCCAGTGGACCCGCCGGGGCCTCCGCTCCCATTAACGAGTGCAGCATCGTGCTCACATATGCCCCGACGTCCGCTCCCTCCGCACCTTCAGGAAGACCAAGAATCCTTAGGTTGTTCCTCCTCGCGTTGTTCTCCAGCACCTCCAGCCTTTCCACACATCGTTTGTGGTGTGCCCCGTGCATCTCCGTCTTCACCACCAGGCCCTGTATGTCGTCCTCATTCTCGGCAGCCTTTGCATTCACGACCCGAAGCTCCCGCTCCTGGGTCTTTTGCTCCTCCTTTAGCCCTTCGATCGCCTGTAATATCGGGGCCAACAGCTCCTTCTTCATTTCCTTTTTGAGTTCTTCCACACAGCATTTCAAGAACTCTTGTTGTTCAGGGCCCCATGTTAAGCTACCACCTTCCGACGCCATCTTGGTTTTTGCTTGCCTTCCTTGCCGCTGCTCTAAAGGATCCACCGCAATCCGGCCACTTTCCTCTCCTTTTTCCGTCCGTATCCGGGGGGGATTCCCTTCTGGTTTACCGCACAGTGTTTTTAGCCGTTAAAATTGCCGTTGGGGCTCCTATTAAGAGCCCAAAAGTCCGTTCCACCGGGAGCTGCCGAAACGTGCGACTTAGCTGGTCATCGCCGCACCCGGAAGTTCCTTGGCCAGGGATTTTAACAACACTGTGGCATGGACCTTAAAATCTGGGATAAAGCAAATAATATATTTATTTTGCATTTTGTAGATTTAGCAACCAGATTTAGTCAATCAATGATTGTACGAAGTAAAGAAAAGAGAGTAATTCTGGATCAAATCGTGGAAAAATGGATAGGGACAGGAATTGGTCCACCGGCAAAATCCCTTACGAATAATGGGGGAGAATTAGCTAATGATGAGTTTAGGGATATGTGTGAAAACATGAATATCAGAGTTATGAATACTGCTGCAGAAAGCCCATTTAGTAATGGTGTCTGTGAAAGAAATCATGCTGTCATCGATGACATGCTTCGTAAAATTTTGGCAGATCGACCAAATTGCAGGCTAAATTCAACTTTAGCATGGTCGGTACATGCAAAGAATTCATTGCAGATGGTTCGGGACTATAGTCCTTATCAATTAGTGTTTGGTAGAAATCCTAAAATTCCGTCCATTTTGGATGACCAGCCTCCAGCTTGGGAGGGGACTACAATTAGCTCTGGTTTTGGTGAACATTTAAATGCATTACATAGCAGCAGAAAAGCTTTTTTGGAAGCGGAAGTCTCTGAAAGAATTCGCAGAGCTTTAAGACATAACATACGGCCATCAGATGCCGTTTTTCAGCAAGGAGACATGGCATACTATAAGACAGAAAATTCTAATGAATAGAAAGGCCCAGGGAAGATCATAGGCATAGATAGCAAAACAATTATTTTGCAACATGGTAATCAAACTGTTAGGGTACATTCACCAAGGATAATGGGTACAGATTACAAATTTTCAAATTTAGACGGAGCAGACTGACATGACGAGGAACCAGAGTCATCTGATACGCATGTGTTACAGAACTATGAAGACCAGTTAACTGATATAGACAGGGTTTTTGTAGAGGAACACAACACATCTGATGAATTCGAACAGGCCATTTTTCCGAAAGGGCAACTGCCAAAAGTTGGTACAAAAGTGACATACTTGCCTGAAGGGTCTAGTCAATGGAAGGATGCAACTGTTATTAGTAGAGCAGGGAAGGCCACTGGAAAGTATGAATGTTGGTTGAAGGTACAGCATTCAGGGGAAGAAGTCAAGACAATGGATTGGGAAAACAAAGTTCAAAAATGGAGGGCACAGAAACCCAGTGCCAGTTCAGATAGTACATCGGTTAGTGAACAGGTCCGCAGGAAAAGGTCGAGAACTATTGAAAGGATATCCCACAGCAGAAGGGAAAGATCAAGCAGTAGCAGTACAGAACGAGATACCAGGCGGGAGAGCAGGCAGAGTTTATCAAGATCTCGGAACATGAGTAAGACTACGAATACTAATAGGAGTAGAAGCCCACATGCACGTGAGATTTTGGTGGCTTCAAATAAATTCGATGAAAAAGTTATCAAAGATGCTAAACAGCAAGAATTGCATAGGTGGAGTGAATTTGGGGTATACACGGAAGTACCGGATAGGGGACAAAGAGCTCTATCCCATAGATGGATTTGCACGGAAAATGTTCTTCCGGATGGAATTTATAAGGCAAAGGCCAGGCTTGTGGCAAGGGGATTTGAAGAAAACTTAGAAGATCAGGATTTAAGAGTAGATTCGCCTGCAGCAGGAAAGGTTATTTTAAAGATCTTCTTGGCTCTATTAGCCACAAAGGCATGGGAATGCAAATCTATAGATATAAAAGCTGCCTTTTTGCAGGGGCATCAGCTCCAGAGAGACATTTTTCTCCGTCCTCCTAAAGAAGCAGCTAACACAGAAGGGGTACTCTGGAAGTTGAACAAATGTGTATATGGATTAAATGATGCATCTAGAGTCTGATATTTTTCGGTAAGGTCAGTTTTGTTGAAGTTAGGTTGTTGCCAGTTGAAAGCAGATCCTGCAATGTTTTACTGGCACTATAAAGGAAATCTTTCTGGCATCTTTATGATGCATGTCGATGATTTTTTGTGGGATGGGACTAGTGATTTTGAAGCTATTGCAATCTCTGTTTTGAGGAAAGAATTCAGGGTTGGAAGTCAGACTTCCGGTGCATTTAAATATATTGGACTGGAAATCGTACAGACTAAGTTAGGGACAACTTTACGTCAGCAATCTTATTTGGAAAGTATCAGCCCAATAACAATTAGTCATGGCCGGGTTTCACAAAAAGATGCAATGGTTTCAAAGATAGAAAAAGAGCAACTGCAAAGTTTAATTGGGCAACTGAACTGGTTAGGTAGAGAGACTAGACAGGACCTGAGTTTTGATGTCTTAGAGTTGAGTACAAAAATGAATGATCCCAAAGTGGAAGACATAATAAGAGCAAATAAAGCATTGGCCAAACTAAAAATGCAGGAGTGTGTTTTGAAGTTCCCGGTTTTAGGTGACCTTAAGCACTTGAAACTCATAGTTTATAGTGATGCGTCCTACGCAAATTTATGTGATGGAGTTTCAAGCACACGAGGTTTTATAATTTTCCTTTTGGGGAACAATGGTAAATGTTGCCCGCTTGTGTGGGAAACAACGAAAATAAGGAGAGTGGTAAAAAGCACTTTGACTGTCTGGGACGTTAAGCCTTGTAGAGGCAGTGGATATGGCCTTTTATATAAGTCAGATATTGCCAGAAATTTTGGGATTAGGGGATTTGGGTAATATACCTATTGACTGTCACATTGACAATTAATTCCTGTGGGAAAATGTGCACTCTACAAAAAGTGTCAATGAAAAGAGGTTACGGATAGACATCGCAAGTTTGAAGCAGATGTTGGACAGAGGGGAAATAACAAAAATTAAATGGGTCGACAGTAGAGATCAACTGTCCGACTGTTTTCTGAAAAGAGGGGCGAGTTCACAGAAACTTTTGGATATTGTTAATGAAGGGCACTTGTTTCTGTGACTGTTTTTTTTCTTTCTCATCCAAACAAAAAAAAACTGAAAAAAGGGGAGAAATCATGTGTGTGTTTTTGAGTTTCTTGAAATTTTGTTTTCACCTAATTATTTTTTTTCTCCAAGGAAGGGGAGACTGTTAAGTAATGGGTTAAGAGACATTGCAATTAGTTGTCTCATTTATGTTAAGTATCCATTAATTGACACTGATATGTAAACGGGCTTCAGGTGGCCTCTGTCAGGTGATGTGTAGTTAGAGTTTTGTGCAAAGTCTGTTGGAATGAAATAAATGTGTGTTGGTGAAAAAGGAACAGAACTTTAGACTCTTCATATCACAGCAACTAAAACGTCTAACACCTGATAGGCACAACCAGCGAGAAGGTGGGGCTATGTGGGAAAATATACAGACAGCTACTGGACAGAGCTCGAACACCACTGGATGAGACCAGACAAAAATGGGAGGACGAACAGGGGACAGAGGTAGGGTGGGGACTTTCAAGCGAAGCACTGAGCAGGGCGAACTCCACCTCCTCCTGCGCAAGGTGTAGTAGTCACCAGTTTGTATAATAGTTGTATTAGAGGTAATACGGTAAGGCTCCTGTACTACAGGTATCGGGGTAGATCCTTGCCTGCTGGCTCCGCCCAGTCAGTGGAATATATAGATGTGTGCACACCGAGCTGCTCCCATTCTGGTAGCAACTGCAGGAGGCCACATATCCCTGCTTAATAAAGCCTCGATTACTCTCTACTCTCGTCTCATCGTAATTGATAGTGCATCAATTTATTAAGCAGAGATATTACAACGATGGAACTACGCATCAAGCCAGATCAGCTACAGCTGCACCCTCAAGCAGCCAACGCCACATCGGCCTTCGCCCACTGGCTAGCTTGCTTCGAAACTACCTCGGATCAGCGTCTGAACAATCCTCGGACGCACAAAAACTCCAGATCCTGTACTCACGGGTGTGCTAATCGTGGTCGGGTCAAACCAAAATTCGCCGACTGCACTAATCTGTTTGCGTATTCACCTATTGTGAGCGTTGCAGGGGCTCTTGCGGATTTTGCCATTCTCCAAACACATTGGTTTACCGGATCAAATGAAAGGTGGTGGGAGTTCATGAAGTCAATTCCTAAAATGTGTTCTGCTGTGTGGGGTAGATCGACCAAAACTATGGGGTGCTTTGTCATTATATTGCCAATCTGAATAGGTACAGGGGCTGTGATGTGTCCCTGCTGCGAGTGACCTGTGAAGCCGCTGAGGGTGATTGTGGCTGTAGTGGGCCACGTGTCTTTCTGAAACATGGTGGAGGAATTAATTGTGCTGCGGGACCCTCCTGTGTCCCAGAGAAATTCGATGGGCTGTCCCCGTATCTTTGCTGCAACTACTGGTCGGCCGGATCTATCCCAAAGGGTGTTGCAGACCCAATTGGGGGAGCCCGAACACCGTCAGTCCGTTCCGTTCAGGTCTGCTTGGTCTGAACGGGTGCTCACACTATGTATGGGCTCTGTCCTACTCTTGTTCAGAGTGCCTGCCTGCTGGGCTCTCTGTGGCTTTCGTGGGGCATTGCATTCTCGTGCAAAGTGTCCTAACTGTCCACAGTTGTAACACTCCTGTGGCTTTTGTGGGGGCTGTTCCTGCCTTCGTTCACCCATGCGGGGTTCTGGTGCGTTTTCACCGCTTGGATGTCTGCTTCTGCCTGCTGTTCCTCAGGTTTCCTAACTGCGGGTTTGTTTTGGACAGATTGCTCCCAGGTGCGGGACCTTCTCTTTAAAACCCATTTCTCATTATGCGCTTCTTCTGAGGGGTCATAGTTGGTACAGGCTTTTTGTCCTGCCTCTGTGGCATGGGAGATAAGGGTGCGGGTCCATTTGGCCATACCTTCTTGGGACAAATGGGCACGGTCTAGATTACCGAAAACTGCTGTGAAATGGATCCACATGAGTCCAGCAAACGCTGTGGGGTGTTCTGTCTTTTTCTGCCTGCACTTATTCAGGCCTTCTACAGGGTCACCTTTGTTGTAGCCGATCGCGTCTAGGATCGCTGCGTGTATCTCTGCAAGGGTGCCTCCTCCTACATTCTGTGGGTCGGGAAGGGCTGCTACGACTGAAGGGTCTAAACTCAAAACTGTGAGCTTCACGTGCTCACGCTCATCCAGGCCTGGGGTCTGAGGTGGGGAGGAACGGTGTGATTTTCTCGCACGTGTCCCATAATTGGGTCACGGTTAAGGAGGTGGTATAAAGAAATTCTTACTCTCCGTCCGATGTGACTGTGCGGTGGGTGGTTACTGGATTCATTGGTGCCTGAACTATCTGCGATGTGGGGGGTTGGGGTGCTTTTCTCTTCTGGGGCTTTCCTTGCGCACATGTTCCTTGAACATATCTATGCGCGGTCTCATTTAATTCTTCCCAATCCGGGCCGTCTTCTGTATCTAACTGGGATCCAAAGGTGCTGTGGAATCCATTCTGAACTTGGAGCAAAGACTGCAGTTCTGCAATCTGCTTCCTGCACTTCGCATGATCTAGTGAGCTCTGACTGTGCTCCGTGGTGGTAGCATGGAGTGCTCGTAATGCTGCTTTCAGGTCGCTACACTGCCTTTGCAATGCCTCTTCCTGTTTCTCTGTTTCCTCTCTTACCAGGACTGCACGTTGCGTGGCCTGATAGGCCTTTTCGTACTGTGTCTGGAAGCTGCTTAAATGCGCCAGACAAGACTGGTGTGCCCACTTGGCATCATCCACCTCTCCATCCTTTGCTGCTAACTTCCTTCTCAACTCGATGTTCTCTTTCTCAACCTCACTTACATCGACCTTGCTCATTCAATGTATTCCTTCTATCTCTTTACGGAGCGTCCGAACGACCTCCTCTGTGCCTCGCAATTGTGCCAAGCAGGACACGATTGCCATCGGCTTGAGAGCTTTTCCCAAGCTTTTCTTATGAATCTCTGACAGGTTCTCCCACCAAGTATGTCCTATACTCCCGGGTCCTGTTTCCTCATTGTCACAGAATTCACTCCAAAGGGGCCATCCTTTCCCTTTGAGATATTTCCTGATCTCTTCTTCCCAAACGGGACACTGACCTACTCTGCTGCTGGTCGCTGCAATCACGAATTCTTCAGGGTTCATGAGGCATTGCATTGCCTGCATTGCCATCTTTCCTCTCTAAATACTCTCTTAAAATTTGGAATGAGGGGTACTAAGTCGGTGCTGTAATTACGGGTACGGCTTTCGCTATTTTCCGGAATACAAACTCCCGACAGTTCTTTCGCAACAGAAATCTATCAGTTTTACCTTATAGTCCTGTTAGTTACGCATGCATTAACACACTTCCGAATTACGAGGATTGATCAGAACTGCTTGAACACTTGTGGTTTTTCTGTTCCCAATTGGATTTCAAATTCAAATTTTGGGTTCTCCTGGAGTGGTGAGACCACTTCTAGATCGGGTCCCATCAGAATGTCGCCAGTAATATGTTGCTAACTTTTGGTTGGCTCTTAATTCGTAATTTGCTCTGTTTGTTTAACCATTGCTCTCGAGTCGCCAGGTATCTTTATGATACCGCCACGAGGTTCAAGTTCAAGTACTGATCAATAACTCAACATACCAATTAGTAAGATTCAAATCAAAACACATTTATTATATACAGTAAGTCACTACTTATGCATATAACTCTACTTTCTAGATTATTTCTATCACTAAAAAGCCTATACTTAGCTTCGGAATTGGCCCACCAGGTCAGGGGAACAAATGGCCTTTCGTTCAGGTCCTGAGTCTGCAGGATTCAAAAGCTGGCATGGACTTGTGGCTAGGAGCGCCTATCTCGTAGCGAGCATTGACTGGAGACTTACTTGGTTGATGTGGCCGCTTGGGCAGTTCACTCTCAGGGGTTGATTCGCATTGTTGAGTGACCCTGCCAAGAAGGATGATTTGAATTTGGGGGCTTTGCTTTATAGTCCCCAGGTGCTTCCCGCCCTTTGGGGCGGACCCCGTACCTGGTTCCAAATGATTGGACTGCGTTCCGATCATTTGGATCGATTTCTTCAATACTGGAGTTGTTCCCTGATCGCTGGGCGGTCCCTAAATGTCCGTTGGCCTTCCTTTGTCTTGGCTCCTGCTGGCGCCAAGGAGTCTGGCTTGGCCTTATTCACCTGAAATGTTTCCATTGTGCCTGGGAATCGCTCATTACTATGCAGGTGGCTGCTGGTTTCAGTGTTGTCTGGGCTTTTGCAAGTTCTAATACACAGGATTTCTGCACTGGCTGGTCTTTGCCTGTGTTGGCTGAATTTCCCTGCAGCCTTTGTGGATCTCCATTTTAAGTCGGGAAGTGGCCAACCCAGTTGGCTACAGGACTCTGTATTTGTTTGGACAAAACAAACTTTAAAGAGGCTCTGTATTGCAAGTGAAAAATACTGATCAAGAGATATCTCATTCAAACTGAATAAAAGCAATTTACTCCATACACGAAGCTCTGTTTCATAATCTGACGAGTGGTGTATATCGTGCGGCGACATGAAAGATACACTAACCAAAGCTCAGATCTAGCAAATGGCGCTGTGAGCATTCCGAAGGAGATAACGGGGAAAATTTACGAGTTGCACGGACGAAGGAAGAACAGTGTGGCCTTTGAAAGCTCAGAGGCCCCCGGAACATCACAGACCAGACCAGACCAAACGATCTGAAGCCTTTGATCCAAACATCGGCTGGACTGAGGTGAGACACTTTTATTGTGCCTCAGCCCACCCCCTGTCTCCGGCCGACTAAAGAATCCTGCAAAAACAATATAAAAAAAGGAACTGAGATAAGTGAGTGTTGAAATTGCTTATTCATATTTTTTTGAACGCGTTAGACAGGGACAAGAGATAGTTCCCGCGCCTTCAAATAGTAATTGTGGAAAATGACAATAAATCCATTTCTTCTAAAAGTGCTGCAGAGTTTCCTACTGCCACAAGAGGGAGCCCAGCAACATTCATCTTTATGGAGCTTACAAATTCAATTCTTAAGCATTTTAATTTGCCAAAAGCAATTTCGGAAATTGAGTTGAAATACAACATTACTCATGGCCAATGGTCCTTTGAAGATGTTAAAATCATTTGGCAAAAGATCGCCAGAGCCCTGGGGGATGATTTGCAAAATCTGGATGCGGGCTGGCTGTCAAGTAAAGAATGGCGAACAGCTTTTAGTCTACCCAGAACTGATTGGACAAAGATCACTTCCTGCCTTCAGAAAACTACAGAAGATCTAAAAGATTACGATGACAGGTTTAGGGCAATTTGGGTGGAACATTCAGGCATGACACTTCAGGCAGGAGAATTGGCTTGGGAGCAGAATACATTGGAACCATTTTGATGCGACCATCAATTCACACGAGACGATTAGTAGAAGTGAACAGTGGTTTTAATAAGCTAGATCTGTGCCTGCCTGCGACTGCTCTGTACTGAGTGCCGCCTACAGGCGGCAGATGAATATACCACCCCCGAGGGGGCAGAGCCACAGACGGAGCCCACAAGGGCATCATCATAATACAATACAATGCAGTGGTGAATTGTAGCAGCAATATGTTCACCACATTCACCCCCTGTTAAAAATATGAAGTCCAGCGGGGGGGGGTGAAGTGGGCTCACAGATCGAGTCTGTCTGGCACCTTGATCATTCTCTGTGATCGCCTCAGCTCCAGCTTTGCTGCGGGCACGGATGTTGAAAATGAAATGAAAATCGCTTATTGTCACAAGTAGGCTTCAATGAAGTTACTGTGAAAAGCCCCTAGTCGCCACATTCTGGCGCCTGTTCGGGGAGGCTGGTCTGGGAATTTGGGCTCGTTGACTCCGGGAGCATGTCGTCTGGAGCTTCATCACGGTGGGTCGGCGATGGGGGGAGGGGGGGTGTTGGCCATGTAGGGGCGGGGACGGTGTTCGGTGTAAGGGGGGTGGTGTAAGTAATCGTCGCTGGGGAACCGGCGGGTGCAAGATCCCGGAGGGAGACTGTATCTTGTCAGCCGTCATGGTGCGCCACGTAGGCATACTGAGGGTTGGCATGTAAGAGCTGGACCCTCTCGACCAGGGGGTCGGACTTATGGTTCCTCCCGTGCCTTCGGAGGAGGACAGGCCCCGGTGTTGTCAGCCAGGACGGAAGGGAGACCCCGGAGGTGGATTTTCTGGGGAAGACAAATAGACGGTCGTGAGGGGTCTCGTTCGTGGCTGTGCAGAGGAGCGCCCGAATGGAGTGGAGCGCATCGGGGAGGACCTCCTGCCAGAGGGAAACCGGGAGACTTCTAGGCCGTAGGGCCAGAAGGATGGCCTTCCATACTGTCGTGTTCTTCCTCTAGACCTGTCCGTTTCCCCGGGGATTGTAGCTGGTAGTCCTGCTTGAGGCAATGCCCTTACCGAGCAGACACTGACGTAGCTCATCGCTCATAAACGAGAAGCCCCGGTCACTGTGGACGTAAGTGGGGAAACCGAACAGGGTGAAGATGCTGTGCAGGGCCTTAATGACAGTGGCCGTGGTCGTATCGGGGCATGGGATGGCAAAGGGGAAATGGGAGTACTCGTCAACGACGTTGAGAAAATACACGTTGTGGTCAGTGGAGGGGGTGGGCCCTTTGAAATCGACGCTGAGGTGCTCAAAGGGGTGGGATGCCTTCACCAGGTGGGCCTTGTCTGGCCGATAGAAGTGCGGCTTGCACTCCGCGGAGACTTGGCAGTCCCTGGTCATGGCCCTGACCTCCTCGGTAGAGTAGGGCATGTTGCGGGCCTTGATGAAGTGGACAAGCCAGGTGACCCCCGGGTGACAGGTCATTGTGGATGGCCCAAAGTCGGTCATCTTGCGCCCTGGCGCATGCGCTGCGGGACAGGGCATCTGGGGGCTCATTGAGCTTCCCAGGACAATACACAATATCGTAATTATAGGTGGAGAGTTCGCTTCTCCACCTCAAGATTTTAACATTCTTGGTCTTGCCCCGCTGTGTGTTGTTGAACAAAAAAGGCTACCGATCGTTGGTCGGTGACGAGGGTGAACCTCCTACCAGCCAAGTCGTGCCTCCGATGCCGCACCGCTTCCACAATGGCTTGAGCTTCCTTTTCGACCGAGGTGTGTCGAATCTCGGAGGCGTTAAGGGTACGGGAAAAGAAGGCCACGGGTTTGCCTGCCTGGTTAACGGTAGCGGCCAGGGCGACATCCGACGCGTCGCTCTCCACCTGGAAGGGGATGGACTCGTCCACCGCGTGCATCGAGGCCTTGGTAATGTCTGCCTTGATGTGGCTGAAGGCCAGGCGGGCCTCAGTCGTCAGGGGAAAGATGGTGGCTTTGATAAGTGGGTGGGCATTGTCCGCATAGTTGGGGACCCACTGGGCATAATATGAAAAGAGCCCCAGGGCCTTGGGGCAGTGGGGAAGGGGAAGTTGCAGGAGGGGGCGTATGTGGTCGGGGTCGGGCCCTAAGACTCCGTTTTCCACGACATAGCCGAGGATGGCTAGTCGGGTTGTGCGGAAAAAACATTTCTCCTTGTTGTAGCTGAGATTGAGGGCTTGGGCGGTTTGGAGGAACTTCTGAAGGTTTGCGTCGTGGTCCTGCTGATCATGGCCGCAGATGGTGGCGTTATCCAAGCATGGGAACGTGGCTCGCAGCCCGTACTGGTCCACCATTCGGTCCATCGTTCTTTGGAAGACCGAGACCCCGTTGGTGACGCCGAAGGGGACCATGAGGAAGTGGAAGAGGCGGCCGTCTGCCTCAAAGGCAGTGTAGTGGCGGTCTTCCGGGCGGATTGGAAGCTGGTGGTATGCGGACTTCAGATCTACCGTGGAGAATACCCGGTACTGTGTAATCTGATTAACCATGTCCGCTATACAGGGAAGGGGTACTCATCGAGTTGCGTGTAACGATTTATGGTCTGGCTGTAGTCGACAACCATCCGGTTCTTTACCAAGGTTCAGACGACCACCACTTGGGCTCTCCAGGGGCTCTTACTGACCTCGATGATCCCCTCCCTCAAGAGCCGCTGGACCTCTGACTTGATAAAAGTTCGGTCCTGTACCGCCTGCTCCTGGTGGCGACGGGTTTACAGTCGGAGGTGAGGTTCGCGAAGAGCGAGGGAGGGGCGACCTTAAGGGTCGCGAGGCTACATACGGTGAGAGGGGGTAGGGGTCTGTCGAACTTCAGGGTCAGGCTTCTGAGGTTGCACTGGAAATCCAGTCCTAACAAGAGAGGAGAGCAGAGATGGGGGAGGACATAGAGTTTAAAATCGGCGAACTCGGCGCCCTGTATCGCAAGGTTCGCGACACCAGTACCCCCGGATCTGCACTGAATATGATCCGGACGCAAGGGAGATTGTTTGGAATGCGGGGGAAATCTGGAGGGAACAGTGCCTTACCGTGTCCGGATGGATGAAGCTCTCCGTGCTCCCAGAGTCAAACAGACAGGACGTTTCGTGCTCATTGACCCGGACGGTCATCATGGAGTTCTTGAGGCGCTTAGACAGTGACTGGTCGAGAGTGACAGCGCCAAGCTGCGGATAACCGACATGGTCGGTGGTAGCGGGGTAGTCCCAAGGTGGCGGCCCCCATCGGTCGCACATGTCGGGCGGCATTGAAGATGGCGGCCCCCGTCGGTCGCACATGTCAGGTGGTGTTGAAGATGGCGGCCAAGATGGCGGCTCCCATAAGTCGCACGTGTCGGGTAGGGTTAAAGATGGCGGCCCCCACGGATAGCACGAGGCGGATGACGCGTCAGAAGGGGGCGTTACCGGCAGGCATGCAGCCACGCTGCGGGGTCTGTGGGCCTGTGAGTCGGGCCTGCGATTTTGAAACTTTGGGTCGGGCCAAGCAGACTTTAGCAAAATGTCCTTTCTTGCCGCAGTCGCTACAGGTCGCGTTCCGAGCTGGTCAACACTGCCTGGGGTGCTGGTTCTAACCGCAGAAATAGCAAGGCGCCCCCCCCGGGTTGGGCGGGCAGCCGTGCGGCACAGGCCTCGGACACCCTCGGGTCGGGTGATGGTCGCGCCTCCGGTGCCCACGAGGAAATCACGTGGTCAGAGGGGAAAGCATTTAGGGTCTGGAAGGCTACCTCTAATGAGGTGGATAGTTTTACCGTCTCTTCTAGGTCGAGGGCGCCCTTTTCGAGCAGGCGCTGTCTGACATAGTTGGACCGGACTCCAGCCACATAGATTCCATGTGCTGCGAGGCCGTGACGTCCTTGTAGTTGCAGTTTCGAGCGAGTACCCTCAGGTCACGTAGATATTCCTCCAGCGATTCCCCGGGGCGTTGACGACGTGTGGTGAGGAGATACCGCGCGAACACTTCGTTCACCGGCCTCACGTAATGTCTTTTCAGGATCGCGACCGTGTCTGCGTACTTGGTTGCGTCTTCGATTAGTCAGAGATTCTGTGGCTCACCCGGGGTGGAGGAGACTCAGCTTCTGTGCCTTGGTGACGGCAGGCGAGGAGGAGGCAGCGAGGTAGGCCTCAAAGCAGCGGAGCCAGTGTGAAAAGATTCCTTTTGCTTCAGCTGCCTGTGGGTCGAGTTCCAGTCGATCAGGTTTAAGGGCGGCTTCCATTGCGATATCTTAGCTTTTTAAATTGATGCCACCATCAATTCACACGAGTTGAAGTGACCAGTGGTTTTAATAAGCTAGATCTGTGCCTGCCTGCGACTGCTCTGTACTGAGTGCCGCCTACAGGCTGCAGATCTATATACCACCCCCAAGGGGGTGGAGCTACTGGCGGAGCCCACAAGGGTATCAACATAATACAATACAATACAGTGGTGAATTGTAGCAGCAATACGTTTACCACACATTTAAATCTGCTTTTGTAAATGGTTTAAAAACAGAATTGTCTAAGGCTTTAAATCTGGTGTTCCCTGACTGGAGACTCGTTGGCACCACCTACAGGGCATTAGCAGAACACCGTATTCAAATTGAACGAGGATTGGAAGTTAGAAATCATGATGCCCCACAAGCTGCAGCAGCTGTTGGAACTGCAGCATCCACCCCACCATCTGCAACAGGCCCTCTCCTTGCTCCTTTAAAAGATTTAAGAAAACTGGGTCAATGCAATTTTTGTGGTAAAACAGGACATTGGGCAAAAACATGGCGCTATAGACTAGAGCAGTTACTGGGAAAAGACCACAAAGATACACCCCGTGACTCACATCACAGGGAGACACCCCATGACTACTATTGGGATCCACCCAGGAATCTGTATTATGATGATACATACAGGGAACAACCTAGACCCCGCCCACGGGCACCACCTAGACATGATGATGATAACGACAGGTTTCACAGACAACAATGGCAACCACAACTTGAGAGGTCAAAAAACTAGTGGACCCCACTCTCAGTGAGTCCATTCCAACAGCATTACATGCTTTAATTAAAAACAACTCGGATGGACTGTACATATCATTGAGAGTGGGAGGCCAAGACATTGATTTTCTTTTTGATACTGGGGCACAATTAACCTTTGTCCCAAATAAATATGCTACATTTTTCCCTTTAAAAGACAAGGCGATTGAAGCATATGCAATGGGTGGTGATCCAGTAATCTTTCAACGGACAAAGCCTTTACTGCTTGAATTTGGCCCATATCAACTAATTACTTCAATCTGGATTGGTCCCATTACAGAAGCTCTTTTGGGAATGGATATCCTCTGTACATTAAATTCATCCCTTACCTTTGATAATGGCAAAGTTACATGGTCACTCAGGTGCCTTAAAAGGAGTGATCTTGCTCAACACCCAATTTGGGCAAAGGACAAAAATGACTGTGGCCTTTTGAAAATGGCACCAGCATCCTTCACTGGAGTGCCACCACCATGTACCTTACAATATCCCATTCATGCCTCCTCAATTGAGGGAATTCTGCCTGTAGTACAGCAATTGGAAGAAAGAGGAGTTTTAATTAAAATTCAGTTCATCAAACCGTCCAGTGCGGCCTGTCAAAAAAGCTAATGGCACATGGCGCCTGACTATTGATTATCGGAAAGCCAATGAGTGCATTGACAGAAAAGCTTGGTAACCGATCCTTCTACAATCTTTAATGCCTTAACACCAGACCTTGAATGGTTTTCAGTTATAGGCATGGCAAATGACTTTTGGTCAGTACCACTGGCTAAGGAAGTGCAACCATGCTTTGCTTTCACAGTTAACCAATAACATTGCACATGGACCAGACTTCCACAAGGATTTCAAAACAGCCCTACTGTTTTTCACATGGCTTTACAGGACCACCTGAGGGAACTACCTGATATGCCCTCCACCATTATCCAATATGTGGATGATGTTCTGCTAGCCTCCATTAATGAGGATGATCATGAAAAAGACTTGTCTTCCCTCTTAGACCACCTTTGTCACAATGGATACAAAGCAAGACTTGCCAAAGCACAAATTTCCCAAGATGAAGTTCTTTACTTAGGTCAGACAATCTCCAAAGGTAAAAGAAAACTTACCCAGGACAGGACAGCAGCAATAAGAGATGCCAGAGAACCTACAACTGTCCAGGAGGTGAGGTCATTTTTGGGACTTTGCAATTTTAACAGAAATTGGATTGATTCCTTTACTCAGCTGGCTCAACCATTAAATGATCTCCTAAAAGGCAACCGGAAATCAAAAGACTCAGTTAAACTCACATTGCAACAGAGTCATTCTTGAACCTGAAACGTGCTTTGTACACAGCACCTGCACTTGGCATTCTACACAATGGAAGGCCTTTCACTATGTTTGTTCATGAGAAAGACGGCTACATGACAGCAGTACTAGGCCAAGAACATGGTGACCAGTTAAGACCTGTATGATATTACTTTGCCAAACTTGACATATGGCAGCTGCCTCAGAGCCACGGAAGCAACCTGTTGAGCTGTAATAACTACAGCAGGCCTTGTCTTAGACCAGCAGTTGACTATTAAATGTCCTTTCCATGAACAGAGTATCACAAGTCACATCAGCCAGATGGACCAGGTGGACAGCAGTGTTGGAAGCAGCTAATCTTTACTTCCACCGAGCAAGTCCAGTCAATCCGTCAACTTTGCTCCTACTTCCTGAAGTGCAAAAGGGGGGAGAGGAAGAAGGACATTACTGTGTGGAAGTAACAAAAGAAATGGAAGAGGCACGCCTGGTAGAAGAAGAACCACTACAGAAACCAGATTTGATTCTATTTACAGACGGTTCCTCCTTTATTGATAAAGGTGTCAGAAAAGCTGGATGGGCAGTCACCAGCCTCTCTGAAGTAATGGCGGAAGGAAGTTTGCCCCAAGAAACATCAGCTCAACAGGCCGAACTGAAGGCTCCAAGAGAAGCATGTCATGTGGCAAAAGATCAATCAGCAAACATCTATATGGACTCCAGATACGGTTTTGGAGTAGCTCATGATTTTGGTCATTTATGGAAGAAAAGAGGATACCTTACCACAGCCGGGACACCTATACGAAATGGGAAAGAAATACAAGACCTTCTGGAAGCAATGGCTTTACCAAAAGAACTATCTGTTCTCAAATGTAAGGCTCATACTCAAGAAGATACTATTGATACTATCTGCTCCACTTTCCGGCCCGAACACCATAACCCTTAATCCCTTTATTCGTCAAAAAACTATCTATCTTTATCTTAAAAACATTTAATGAAGGAGCCTCTACTGCTTCACTGGGCAAGGAATTCCATAGATTCACAACCCTTTGGGTGAAGAAGTTCCTCCCAAACTCAGTCCTAAATTTACTTCCCCTTATTTTGAGGCTATGCCCCCTAGTTCTGCTTTCACCCCCCAGTGGAAACAACCTGCCGCATCTATCCTATCTATTCCCTTCATAATTTTATATGTTTCTATAAGATCCCTCCTCATCCTTCTAAATTCCAACGAGTACAGTCCCAGTCTACTCAACCTCTCCTCGTATTCCAACCCCTTCAGCTCTGGGATTAACCTAGTGAATCTCCTCTGCACACCCTCCAGTGCCAGTACGTCCTTTCTCAAGTAAGGAGACCAAAACTGAGCACAATACTCCAGGTGTGGCCTCACTAACACCTTATACAATTGCAGCATAACCTCCCTAGTCTTAAACTGCAACCCTCTAGCAATGAAGGACAAAATTCCATTTGCCTTCTTAATCACCTGTTGCACCTGTAAACCAACTTTTTGCGACTCATGCACTAGCACACCCAGGTCTCTCTGCACAGCAGCATGTTTTAATATTTTATCATTTAAATAATAATCCCTTTTGCTGTTATTCCTACCAAAATGGATAATCTCACATTTGTCAACATTGTATTCCATTTGCCAGACCCTAGCCCATTCACTTAGCCTATCCAAATCCCTCTGCAGACTTCCAGTATCCTCTGCACTTTTTGCTTTACCACTCAGCTTAGTGTCGTCTGCAAACTTGGACACATTGCCCTTGGTCCCCAACTCCAAATCATCTATGTAAATTGTGAATAATTGTGGGCCCAACACTGATCCCTGAGGGACACCACTAGATGGTGGATCGATTCCACAGACGTTGGTGTGGCAATGGATTCAAAAAACATGCACAATTGATATCAGATCGTTGTGTAACATGTCAAAAGAACAACTTAGGACCTGTTACGAAAATGCCCCAGCTAAGAGCTCCTGCCCCTGCAGGACCATTTCTGAACATACAGGTCGATTACATCACTCTTTCTCCGTGCCAAAGATACACTGAGGTCCTTGTGATAGTAGATAAATTTTCTAGATGGATAGAAGTTATTCCAATCAGAAAGGCTACAGCCACCCATATGGCCAAAATCCTATGCAAAGACTATATTCCCAGATGGGGAGTACCAGCTAGCATTGAATCAGATAATGAAGCCCACTTTACGGGTGCTGTATGTCAGGAGGTGTGCAGATTACTGAACATTGATTGGAATTTGCATTGTCCTTATCATCCAGAATCATCAGGACTAGTGGAACACATGAACCGGACCTCAAAAGAAAGACTGTCCAAATATAGCCAAGAAGGCATGAACTGGATTCAAACTTTGCCCCCAGGACTGTGCAGTATCAGAGCAACACCAAATAGAACAGGCCTAAGCCCATTTGAGGTCATTACAGGCAGACCCATGTCCCTGCCAGGAAATATTTAAAAAAATATATATATTTTTATTAAGGTTTATTAACAACACAATTTTTTCCCATTACAAACAATAACCACCCCCCCCCCCCCCCCCCCGTAACAAAATAACGCAAATTCTCCCTGAGCAAGATATGTACATGGCAAGATGGTATATTTACATAGCTTTATACACTGGCTCTTGGCTGCACGTTCCATTTCTCCCCACCCTTCATGCCATCTCCCGCTCGTCCATCCCCTCAAACAGTCTCTCGTTCCCCCCCCCCCCCCAGGGTTGCTGCTGCTGCTGCTGACCAAACTCCCTCTAACGCTCCACGGGGTATTCTAGGAACAGTTGCCACCGCCTGTAAAACCCCTGTGCAGACCCTCTCAAAGCAAACTTAATTCTCTCCAATTTTATGAACCCCGCCATGTCGTTTATCCAGGCCTCCAGGCTAGGGAGCTTCGCCTCCTTCCACAAGACCAAGACCCTTCACCGGGCTACTAGGGACGCAAAGGCCAGAATTCCAGCCTCTTTTGCCTTCTGCACTCCCGGCTCGTCCACTACTCCAAATATTGCTAGCCCCCCGCTTGGCTTGACCCGGACTTTCACCACCTGGGATATTACTCCCGCCACTCCTCTCCAGAACCCCTCCAATGCCGGGCATGACCAAAACATATGGACATGGTTCGCCGGGCCCCCTAAACATCTTTCACATCTATCCTCTACTCCAAAGAACCTACTCAGTCTCGCCCTCGTCAAATGCGCTCTGTGAACCACATTAAATTGTATCAGACTGAGCCTGGCACACGAGGAGGAGGAATTAACCCTACCTAGGGCATCAGTCCATAACCCCTCCTCAATCTCCTCCGCCAGCTCCTCCTCCCATTTACCTTTCAGTTCTTCAACTAGCGCTTCCCCCTCTTCTTTCATCTCTTGGTATATTTCCGACACCTTGCCCTCCCCGACCCATACCCCGAGATCACCCTATCTTGAACTTCTTGTGCCGGGAGCAACGGAAATTCCCTCACCTGTTGCCTCACAAAGGCCCTCACCTGCATATATCTAAATGCGTTTCCCGGGGGTAACTCAAATTTCTCCTCCAGTGCCCCTAGGCTCGCAAATGTCCCGTCAATGAACAGGTCCCCCATTCTTCTAATCCCCGCCCAATGCCAGCCTTGGAACCCCCCCGTCCATCTTCCCCGAGACAAACCGGTGGTTACCCCTGATCGGGGACCACACCGATGCTCCCATTGCAGCCCTGTACCTTCTCCACTGGCCCCAGATCCTTAGCGTTGCCGCCACCACTGGGCTCGTGGTATACTTTGTCGGCGAGAGCGGCAGCGGTGCCGTTACCAACGCCCCCAGGCTTGTTCCTTTACAGGACGCCATCTCCATCCTCTTCCATGCCGGCCCCTCTCCCTCCATGACCCACTTGCGGATCATCGCCATGTTTGCTGCCCAGTAGTAACTCTCTAGGTTTGGCAAAGCCAACCCTCCACGGTCCCTGTTGCGTTCCAAGAACCCTCTTCTAACCCTCGGTGTCTTATTTGCCCACACATACCCCATAATACTCCTACCTACTTTCTTGAAAAAGCCCTTGGTGATCACGATGGGGAGGCACTGAAACACGAACAAAAACCTCGGGAGGACCACCATTTTGACCGACTGCACCCTACCCACCAGCGAGAGCGGGAGCTTGTCCCACCTTTTAAAATCCTCCTCCGTTTGCTCCACCAACCTCGTCAAATTCAGTTTATGTAGGGCCCCCCAACTTCTGGCCACCTGTATCCCCAGATACCGAAAACTCCTCTCCACCCTCCTCAGCGGTAGGTCCCCTATCCCTCTTTCTTGGTCCCCTGCCTGTAACACAAAAAGCTCACTCTTCCCTACATTAAGCTTGTAGCCCGAGAACTCCCCAAACTCCTTCAGAGTCTGCATGACCTCCACCATCCCCTCTATTGGGTCCGCTACGTATAGCAGCAGGTCATCCGCGTATAGCGATACCCGATGCTCCTCTCCCCCGCGGACTATCCCCCTTCATTTCTTGGACTCCCTAAGTGATATGGCCAAGGGTTCGATTGCCAGTGCAAACAACAGGGGGACAGGGGGCACCCCTGCCTCGTCCCTCGGTAAAGCCGAAAGTACTCCGACCTCTGCCGGTTCGTCACTACACTCGCCACCGGGGCGCTATAAAGAAGCTTAACCCATCTGATGAACCCTCCCCCGAACCCAAACCTGCGCAAGACCTCCCAGAGGTACTCCCACTCTACTCGGTCAAAGGCTTTTTCCGCGTCCATCGCTGCCACAATCACCGCCTCCCCCTCCTCCGATGTCATCATTATCACGTTCAAGAGCCGCCGCACATTGGTATTTAACTGCCTGCCCTTTACAAATCCCATCTGGTCCTCATGAATCACCCCTGGGACACAGTCCTCAATCCTCATGGCCAGCACTTTTGCCAATAACTTAGCGTCCACATTGAGGAGCGATATCGGCCTGTACGATCCACATTGCAGTGGATCCTTGTCTCGCTTAAGAATCAAGGAGATTGTCGCCTCCGACATTGTCTGGGGCAGGGTTCCCTCCTCTCTTGCCTCGTTAAAGGTCCTCACTAGCAGCGGGGCCAGCAGGTCCACATATTTTCTATAGAACTCCACTGTGAACCCGTCCGTCCCCGGGGCCTTCCCCGCCTGCATGCTCCCCAAACCCTTGCTCAACTCCTCCAACCCAATTGGTGCTCCCAAACCAACCGCCTCCTGCTCCTCCACCGTCGGAAACCCCAGCTGGTCCAGAAATCGCCTCATCCCCCCTTCCCCCCCTGGGGCATGGGACCTGTACAGCTCTTCATAGAAGGCCTTGAATACCTTATTTATTTTCGTGGCACTTCGAACCGTGGCTCCCCTTCCATCTTTGATTCCCCCTATTTCCCTCGCTGCCGCCCTCTTACGGAGCTGGTGCGCCAGCATCCGGCTAGCCTTTCCCCCGTACTCATAGGTCGCCCCTTGCGCCTTCCTCCATTGTGCCTCTGCCTTGCCCGTGGTCAGTAGGTCAAACTCCGTCTGGAGCCGTCGCCGTTCCCTAAGTACTTTTTCCTCCGGGGCCTCTGCGTATCTCCTGTCCACTTGCAAGATCTCGCCCACTAACCTCTCCATGCCCTATGTCTTCTCCCTATGAGCCCTAATGGAGATCAGTTCTCCCCTGACCACCGCCTTCAACGCCTCCCATACCACCCCCACTCGCACCTCCCCGTTGTCGTTGGCCTCCAAGTACCTTTCAATGCACCCTCTCACCTTCCCACACACCACCTCATCAGCCAGCAGTCCCACGTCCAACCGCCACAGCGGACGTTGGTCCCTCTCCTCTCCCAGCCCCATTTCCACCCAGTGCGGGGCATGGTCCGAAACGGCTATGGCCGAATACTCCGTCCCCTCCACTCTCAGAATAAGCGCCCTACCCAGAACAAAGAAATCTATCCGGGAGTAAACCTTATGTACGTGGGAGAAAAAAGAAAATTCCCTGGCCTGCGGTCTTGCAAACCTCCATGGGTCCACTCCCCCCATCTGATCCATAAAACCCCTGAGCACCTTGGCCGCCGCCGGCCTCCTGCCCGTCCTTGATCTGGAGCGGTCCAGTGCTGGGTCCAGCACCGTATTGAAGTCCCCTCCCATTATCAGTCCTCTTACCTCCAGATCCGGAATGCGCCCCAACATGCGCTTAATAAATCCAGCATCATCCCAGTTCGGGGCGTATACATTTACCAACACCACCCTCGTCCCTTGCAGCCTACCACTCACCATCACATATCTCCCTCCATTATCCGCTACGATAGTCTTGGCCTCAAATGGCACATGCTTTCCCACCAGAATTGCCACCCCATTATTTTATGCGTCTAATCCCGAGTGAAATACCTGTCCTACCCATCCCTTTCTTAACCTGACCTGCTCCGCCACCTTCAGGTGTGTCTCGTGGAGCATTGCCACGTCTGCCTTCAGTCCCTTCAAGTGCGCGAACACTCGAGCCCTCTTCACCGCCCCATTCAGGCCCCTCACGTTCCACGTTATCAGCCGGATTGGAGGGACTCTCACCCCCCCCGGCCGACTAGCCATCTCCTTTTCTGGGCCAGTCCCTTGTCCGCGCCTCCCTCACTCTCCAGTCCCCCAGCCAGGGGACCCCCGTCCCAGCCACCTCTTCTGTGTCCCGTTCTCTTTCGGCCAGTGCAGCAGCAACCCTTTCCCCCCCCCTCCCCCCCCCATTCCCTCCCCCCCGCTAGATCCCCGTCTAGCTTTTTTGCTCCCCCCATATCTCTCCCGTAAGTCAGCTGACCCCTGCTGACCCCGGCTTCTCCCGCCATTCCTTTGACCCCCCCGTGTGGGAATCTCCCAATCAATATACATTCCTTCGTTCCCCTTCCCGCCTTTCTTGCCGCGCGCGGGAAAGAAAACCCCGCGCTTTCCAAAGCCTGCCCCGCACCCCATGGCGCAGCTCCTGTCGTGGCTTTGTCTCCCTCCCCCAGCCCATATAACATTTCCTGTGCGTGATTGACCCCCTATATACAACAACCATCATACTTCAACCCTCAAACACCCCCCTCCCACACAAACCCTCAATTAGAGTCCAGCTTTTCAGTTAGTATAAAGGTCCACGTCTCTTCGGGCGTTTCGAAGTAGTGGTGTTGGCCATTATGTGTAACCCACAGTCGCGCTGGCTGCAACATTCCAAATTTCACTCCTTTCCGGTGCAGCACCGCTTTGGCCCGGTTGAAACCCGCTCTCCGCTTAGCGACCAACGCGCTCCAGTCCGGGTATATTCTGATCTCTGCATTGTCCCACTTGCTGCTCCGTTCCCTCTTGGCCCATTTCAGGACCCTCTCTCTGTCCGTAAACCGGTGAAATCTCACCACCATCGCCCTTGGTGGCTCATTTGCCTTGGGCTTCCTCGCAAGCACTCGGTGCGCCCCATCCAGCTCCAGCAATCTCGGGGGGGGGGGGGGGGCCTCCACACCCATCAGCGTCCCGATCATTGTGCCCGCGTATGCCGCGGCATCGGCCCCCTCCACTCCTTCTGGGAGTCCCAGGATCCTCAAATTGTTTCTCTTCGACCTATTCTCCAGGTCTTCAAGTCTTCCCGCCCACGTCTTGTGCAGTGCCTCGTGCCGCTCCACTTTCTCCGCCAGGCCCACAAGCTCATCGTCGTTCACGCTCACTTTTTCCTGGATCTCCTGGATCTTCACCTCTTGGGCTTTCTGGGTTGTTCCAAGCCCTTCAATTATCGCCAGCATAGGCGCCACCATCTCCTTGCGCATCTCCTCAAAACAGCGCTTGATGAACTCCTTCATCTCTTCTTTGTCTGTTGGCGCCGCCATTTTGCTTTTATTTTCCTTCTTCTCTCACTGCTCCAGGGCCGCTTTTTTTGCCGTTTCGCTGCGGGTCCGGTCCATGCAGGTTGGTAGGGGACCTTTCTTCTTCCTTCCCCATGGGTTAATTTTCAAAAAAATGCCATTGGGGCTCCGTTATCGGGCCCGAAAGTCCGTTTTTGTGGGAGCTGCCGAATCGCGCGGCTCAGCTCCGCATCGCCGCAACCCGGAAGTCCCTGCCAGAAACTATTGACTTACGAAAAGTGGACTGTCATTTAATGAGTGATGCATTACTTAGCTATTGTCAAAATCTAACAAGTGCTGTTAGTTCTGCTTCTCAACAGGTTTCCGCAGCCTGGGGTGAACCCCCTGAAAGTGGACACGACCTCATTCCCGGCGAGGTAGTGTTCGTCAAGAAAATACAGAAAGAACCTCTCGAGGCTAAGTGAGAAGGCCCTTATCAGATTCTGCTGACTACACAGTCCGCTGTGAAACTCCAAGGAAAGAAACATTGGATTCACCCATCACATGTGAAGTGCGCGCATCAGAATAATAATAATCAGTTATAATGTTTGCAACATTATTAATTTTAAGTTGCCTCCAGGGCAGCATGGTGGCGCAGTAGATAGCACTGGGACTGCGGCACTGAGGACCTGTGTTCGAATCCTGGCCCTGGGTCACTGTCTGTGTGGAGTTTGCACATTCTCCCCGTGTCTGCATGGGTTTCATCCCCACAACCCAAAGATGTGCAGGGTAGGTGGATTGGCCACGCTAAATTGCCCCTTAATTGGAAAAAAATAATTGGGTACTCTAAACTTGTCAAAAAAAATTTAAAGTTGCCTTAGCAGGCTTTACTAAACAGTTACATGACACTACCTTTCTTCAAATGTCTCACAGTTATGCTCAAAAATTTAATATCTCCGGGTGCTGAGTGTGTACTGCAATTCCTACCCACTCAGAGGGAGGTATCCCTTTTATACCCGTTCCTTTTAATAGTTCAGAAACCGCTGAATGGTATATTTTTCCAAATAACTCAGACCAAGTCAAAGACTTGGCAATACACATTCAAAACAAAGTTATGAAACTTGAACACCCCTCTGTTTCCACTACTTGGGTTTGGCTCTTTGGATGGTTAGGTAGCACTGGAAGGTCCGTTATCCAGGGAATTTTCTTCTTTTGCGTTATTGGATTTGTCGTAATCATCATGCTCATCAGATGTGCATGCCAATGCATGGCAGCCCATAACGCCCAAAGGATTCAAGTGGTTCAGTCCACACCCAGTACACTACCACCCAATAACTTCGGAGTGGAAAGTTTCTGTTGCACTATTATTTACTGCATTATTATTGCATATTAATCATTTATTAATAATTTTATTACTGAATTTCATAATCAATTTTGAATCATATACCAATTATTACTAAATCATATACTCAACTTGTTATTTTACTGTATAATCATTGTATTTGTCAACATGAAATAATTATTAACCTTTTATTACTGAATTATGTAATCATGTAATCAATTTTTAATCAGTATATCAATGTTTTAAGCAATTTTTCAATTTTTACTAAGTGCTTTAATCAATGTTGTATTAAGTTCAATTATTAGTGTATTCATATTTTACGATATTATCATTTGATTGTTTTATTGAATTATTAAGATGTTTGTAATGCTTGCAAGGCTTTTCCCACTCTATTGGCGAAGGCTGTTCTCAAATAAGTGAACCATTAAAGGCAATGTGAATGAGTCTCTCTCTCTACGCCTATCACTGTCCTATTGCATTTATTCCTCTCCTTCTTTGATTCTATTTCATTTTTGATTCATCTTTCGACTAATCAAAAGGGGGGACTGATAGACTCTACCTTTTTTCGTAAAGAATCTACCATTTTAGTATATAACTAATTAAAGGAATAAATGGCCCCAACTTAAAATGGCTTCTTGTAATATATTGTTAAAACACACCAGACAGTGAGAGAGGCTGTTTCCCATGAGAATACTCAAGATATAAACCTAGAAAGAAAAACCAAGGACATATTTGCCCAAGTCAAAGATTTTGGGCAACACTCCCAGAAACGGTTTTCATAGCAACCGATAAGATTCATAAGAAAGGCATATTGCAAATCACCTCATGTTAAAATTTGATGGACAAATGCATATCAAATTGAATTAACTTTGAAAGAACTTTAACACAATCACAGCTAGAAAGGGGAGAGGCATTAATGACAGTAGTCATCTTTTAAGTGCACATGCCGGTTTGAATAATTCATTCTAGGATCACTTACTTTAATCTCTAAAGCTACATTTCTGCTCTGTTGCTTTGAACAGCTATTTTGATTCTATTTTCAACTTTCTGAATTCTGTATTCAATTAGAAGAACCATTAGAGCTTTGATTTGTATTGAATTTAACTCAGGACTCTGTATTTGCTTGGACAAAACGAACTTTAAAGAGGCTCTGTATTGCAAGTGAAAAAGACTGATCATTCAAACTGAATAAAAGCAATTTACTCCATACATGAAGTTCTGTTTCATAATCTGATGAGTGGTGTATATCGTGCGGTGACATGGAAGATAGACTAACCAAAGCTCAGATCTAACATTGGAGAATTATTGACTTGTAATACTGTGTTCCATTCCGTATCGATGTTGATGGAGTGGACTATCTTGAGAGGTGACGAGACTTCTGTGGTTCTATCATACTTTCAATGATGCCAACGAAGAACGAGTCTGCCAAAGAAATAAGCATCTAAATGATCGGAAAATTTTTCTTCAAAACTTTCTTGCCTTGTATCCACACTTCTAACATTAATCTGTTTTGAATTTGACTTTGCCGATTTAAATGTGCGAGTGGATCTACACTGAGCAGCGAAGTTGTTCTATTTGCCACATTGTGAGCAAATCTTTCCTGGAGCAGGACGTTTTCTTTGAGGGTGGGTGATTCCACACCTTCCACATGTCATTACGTATATGTCATCATGCACCAAACTTCTTCGCGCATGCGCAGATGGGTCTTCATCCATCTCGCATCTTTTAACAAAGTGCTCATATGTAGGTTTAGAATGCACGTGCGCAAGATGGCTGACATCTGAAATGCGCATTTTCTTCATCTGCGACACTGCCTTAACACATTCTACTTCGAGGTTCATTTTTGCGCCCTGTTGGCGGAGATAAAATTCATTATACTGACTTTTTGATAACTGATGTAAACGGCACATTTCAATTGCATTTTCAAGTGTGAGATCTTTCTGTCTCAGCAAGCGTTCTCTGAGCTTTTCATCAATTATACAGAAGACAATTTGATCCCGAATCATTGAATCATTCAATACAGTGAAGTTACAAGATTGAGCTAGCAGTCTGAGATCAGTTACAAAGCAATCAATTGATTTGCCTTTGTTTTGCATTCTTCTTTTGAAAATAAAACGCTCAAAAGTTTAATTTGTCTGAACTTTGCAATAATGATCAAACTTTGCAATGATTACTTCAAATTTGGCTTTATCTTGATCTGCCACAAATTGAAGAGTTATAGATTTTGATGGCATGTGGACCAGCCATAGTTAGAAGCAGAGCTATATTATGTGCATCACTCGCATTATTTAAATCTGAAGCATCTAAATACAATTGAAACTGCTGCTTGAACACTCTCCAATTAACATCAAGTTTACCGGTGATCCGGAGTTGTCATGGAGCTTGAGCTTTCTCCATCAGTCCCGGAATCATTAATGTTCTGCAGCAACAGGTTGGTGCTTTGAACTTTGAATTGCGTCTTGGTTGTTTCTTACTAGATCCTCACTAAATTATCTACAGTATACCTCCTGGTACCATGTTAGATTATCTTTGGTGGTAATAGGGCGGCATGTGGCACAGTGGATAGCACTGGGACTGTGGCGCTGAGGACCTGGGTTCGAATCCCAGCCCTGGGTCACTGTCCCTGTGGAGTTTGCACGTTCTCCCCATGTCTGCTTGCCTTTCACCCCCACAACCCAAAGATGTGCAGGTCAGGTGGATTGGCCACGCTAAATTGGCCCTTAATTGGAAAAATAATAATTGGGTACTCTAAATTTGTAAAAAAAAAATGTAAGTTGCCTGGTCTGCTTAGCAGGTTTTACTAAACAGTTACATGGCAATACCTTTCTTCAAATGTCTCACTGTTATGCTCAAAAATTTAATATCTCCGGGTGCTGAGTGTGTACTGCAAAAAACTGGTAATATGTCGTTGTTCTTTGCCTTTTGATCCAGGTTGATCCGTTGAGTTGATGACAAAGAAACCACCAATCTTTAGATTGAATCAAAACTAATTTATTAGATAACGATTAATTAAATGAAGTTCGCACACGCTAATGAGCTACAACTAGTAATAAAGTGACGTTGAATCTGCCTAGCAATAATCTATAAACTAGTAGTCACTAATGATATCCGCATGTTAACTCTCTCTAATCTTAACTACTCCTCGCGCTGTGATCAGTCTCTCTCCTTTGCTAACTACATAGCATTCCCTGAGGTCTGATATTTATACTGAGATCTGATGTTGCCCTCTAGTCTTTGAATTACACGGAGATGTAATAATTAACCTTTCATTGGCTTACCTATATACATATCATTACAGGCTGAACCAACGGCTCCCACATCCTGTAAATGAATTTAAAAAATTACAAAAGGCAAACGCCTTACAGATTTTGGTAAAGAGAAGTCAGAAAGAGGCAGAAAGACAGCCGAAAACACAGACAGCTAGTACGACAGGGCAAGGGATAAGAGCAAGAAAGATATGAGAGAATGATGTGGGGGATATAAGAGACAATGACAGAGATGGGGCAGACAACCAGGGTGACTCACTCTTATGAAATAAGGGACACTGATTGTGGGCAGGGGACCCAGTGGTTCAAATTGAGAGGGATTGGGTTGAGGGAGTTGAGCCCACAATAGCATGGTCAACTAAAAATATAACTTACCTTGCTGTGTCACATTATAATCTGCCCTGCCCACTCACTTGCAATCACGCTGAAACCGTTACTCAAACACACCCTGGAAGGTCATTCTGAGACAAAAGACGTCCCATGGGACAAATAGTTAAAACGAGGGACAGTCCTCTGAAATAGGGGACAGTGGGTGGCTGGATGTGCACACGTTGAGCATTAACCTGCATATTTGTGTGTGTGTGCCATGAATGCGCGCTTGCCCTGGATGCCCCTGCCTCTCCTCCTCTCTGGCGCGCCCCCGGCCGTTCTGTCACTCAACTGCTCCCCGGCCGCCAGGTGATCGATCCGAGACTTTCAGTGAGGAAAGGCCCGGGCGGGAGAAGGAGCAAAGGTAAAAACAGAGACGGCGGAGGAAGGAGGTGACCGATTCTCGGTGAACTGCAGCCGTTGCTAAAGGTGCGAGTCTGATGCAGCCTCCGCCTGGCGGAGGGTCAGCTCAGGGATTGAGTGGAACTTGCGGGGGTCAGCCGTGCAGCACACACACACACGGTCAGCTGATGAAATCCACACCCAGGCTTATCCCCGGCCTGGCTCTGTGATTTATCTGACCGGGGTGGGCGAGGATGAGCCGCTCCTCAAGCTCGCGAGCTGCTCTCTGAGCGACACAAAGTTCCAAACCCTCTGCAGCTGCCAGTGTGCGAAATAGGGGCATGTGTGCAATCAGTAATACTCATATCAGCATAGGGTGTTATTCTGTTTAAACCAATGCATTCTTTAAATTTCTGGGTAGCTGGGGGTGTGCACGCACCTTCTGAGGAGTTAAAGTTTTCAATTACTTACGGCGCCCAGTGCAGTATAGCTCCAGTTAAAACTTCGAAGCTCATTTAAAATTTTCCATTTATTGAATTCAACCTTTGTGTTTTTTTATTCAATTTTTGTAGATAATTCCTTATTAGAGGCACTTTCGAAAAATATGACCGTTTTTGTCCTTTTCAGATTTAGTTATAGTCTTACTGTAAAGTGAGTTCTCTTGGGCAGAGAGCTATAAGAGCAACCCTTAATGCACAGAACCACCTCCCCGGGATGTTTAACTTTTGACTTAACCTTAAAAAAAAAACTACCTGCCACCAGGCTGTTTCTCAACCAAAAGTAGAATACTGCTAAATGCTGGAAATCTGAAAGCAAAACCGAAAATGCTGGCAACGGTCAGCAGGTTGGACAGCACCCGTGAAGTGAGAAACAATAGTTAATGGTGGTGCAACTGAGGTGAAGGATTCTCAAGTATGGGTTTCTTAGACTTTGTACAGGTTTAAAAAAGAACCCTGACTGACAAGTAGACGACGGGGAAAGCCCGCAGCACGAGGGTGTAGCTTAAGGTGCATTGGGAGAAAGGGAAATATTGTGCTTTACAGGGGCAGATATTGTGGTCGTGGGGTGAGAGAGCACCATGGGAGAGCGTGGGGGTGGGGTGGAGAGAGATGGGGTGACATGAGGAAAGTAGCTATGCTTGGGGGGCAGTGGTGCAAGCAGTGCTGTAAATCTTGTGGGTCCAGTCTTTCTTGCCTTCTCCCCTTCTGGGATTCTTTATCTGAAAGTCTTTATCTGAGGCTTGGGAAACCTGGCTGAAAGTAGTTCAAATTAGAAAGATTCTTGAAATTGAGGTGTGCAGGCTCCATAAAAGCTGTACCATCTCTGGAGATCACAATCAACATCCTGGGGGTTATCATTGTTCAGAAACTGAACTGGACTAGTCATATTAATACTATGGCTACCAGAGCACTTCAAAGGCGAGGAATCCTACAGCGAGTAACTCATTTCCTCTCTCCCCAAAGCCTGTCCACCATGTACAAGGCACAATTCAGGAATGTAATGGCATAGTCTCCACTTGCTTGGATGAGTGCAGCTCCAATAACACTCAAGAAGCTCAACACCAAGGCTGCACAGTGGTTAGCACTGCTGCCTCACGGTGCCAAGGACCCTGGTTTGATCCCAGCCCAAGGTCACTGTCCATGCAGAGTTTTCAAATTCTACCCGTGTCTGGGCGGGTCTTGCCCCACAACACTAAGATGTGCAAGGTAGGTGGATTGGCCTTGCTAAATTGTCCCTTAATTGGGAAAAAAAAGAATTGCGTACTTTAAAATAATGTTTTAAAAAAGAAGCACAACACCATCCAGGACAAAGCAGCCCATGTGATTGCCAGCACTTCCACAAACATACAATCCCTCCACCACCAACCAACAGTGGCAGCCATGTGTACCATCTACAAAATGCACTGCAGTAACTTGCCAAGGTTTAGGCGGCACCTTCCAAACCCACAACCACTACCATCTAGAAAGACAAGAGCAGCAGATATCTGGGAGCCCCACCACCTGGAGATCCCCTTCCAAGCCACTCACCATCAGTGTGGCACAGTGGTTAGCACTGCCTCACAGCGTCAGGGACCTGGGTTCAATTCCAGCCTTGTTTTGAGTTTGCGTGTACTCCCATGTCAGCATAGGTTTCCTCCGGGGGCTCCAGTTTCCCCTCTCAGTCCAAAGATGTGCAGGTTAGGTGGATTGGCCATGCTAAATTGCTCCTTAGTGTCCAAAAGGTTAGGTGGGGTTATGGGGATAGGGCAGGGGAATGGGCCTACCTAGGGTGCTTTTTCAGAGGGTCTGTACAGACTCGGTGGGCTGAATGGTCCTCTTCTGCACTGTAGGGATTCTGTGATCCTGACTTGAAAATATATCGCTGTTCCTTCACTGTCACTGGGTCAAAATCCTGGAACTCCATCCTTAACAGCACTGAGTATACCTACAGCTCAGTGACTGCAGCGATTCAAGAAGGCAACTAACTCACCATCACCTTCTGAAGGGAAACTTGGGATGGGCATAAATGCTGTTCTAACCAGCGACGGCCACATCCTATAATTGAATTTTTAAAAAATTGTCGGCATTCTGTCCCACCTCCACTAAAATGAAAAATAGGTGGATTGGGATCTGATTTGAAATTTTAACACCTCATTCAACCAAAACTCACTTATTTTTGGATAAAAATTACCCCAAACATTTCATGTTGTAATCTTTCATCAGAACTACCAGCTCTTAGAGATGACTAGATTTTCGGCAAGTACATAGAGCCTGGGAAAGGAGTCGGGGAAGAACTAAAGGTGATCTGTGATTGGGTGGAGAATGGAGGTGCTGCTGGTACAAGGGGCATTAATGAGCGAAGTATTGAAACAATGGATGAGTCTAGAGGAGGTATACTGCAGAATAACAAAGGAGGAGGGAAACATGGAAAATATGTTAAGGGAAGAAGACTCCTTTGACCTGGGATTGTGCCAGAAGAAAGGCATGTAACCCAGGAGCATGGATCATCCTGCTACCCAGGTATGGATAGAGGATCTCCACCTCAAGAACAAGCACACCTTTTGTTATGGAGAAGCTATTGAAGAAAATATTCACAAATTCCTGGCAATAAAGTACTAGAGACGCCTGTCCCAATTGTTGATTCCAATTGGTACCCAACAGTCTGGGTGATGCCAATTTTGTTCTGGACTCTCCGTGGTTGTAGCATTTTCTTTTCACTCTCGGATTGTGGCCATTGTTGGAAACATGTGCGCTTATTGCCTGCACCAAGTTGCTTTGAGAATTTGACAGTGGGCTTTCTATTTGATCCGTTCTGATAGTAGTTTGATATAATGGAATGACTGACCAGGTGACTCCAGAGGGCAGTTAAGAATTGTTCACATTATTGTGGGATTGGAGCATTTTAAATTTGATGCATCACGTCAGATACTGAGCTGGCCACTAAAACAAAACTTTTGAATCTTAGTGCTAAGCAGGAACATGATGTTAAAGTTGTAATATTAATGCAAGGTAAAATTTTGGTATGGAAACATGTCTATTCTGCATAACCCATTATTTCCAAGGAAATCTTATGGGAAATATTGACTGATTAAATGTCACTTTTGAAAAAATTATGTGCAGATTTGAAATGTGTGCGTTTAAGACACACCTGTTGCTCATATATTGAGATTGTGCTGATTGACCAAAGTCAAATTTATAATTTACCTGGCATGATGAGTTTTGCAATTGTACTGCTGGTTTCAATCTTCCAGTTTGAATGTGATTTTTCTGCTATTGTATCAATAATGAAGCATTGATGGCTGGCGCTTTTGTCCGATGGTTCATGACAAGGAAAATGGTATGGACTGAAAATAATAATCCTGATTAACTGATACTCATTCTTCATGTTAGCACATCACTGAAACATACACTTAACCAGACCAGCATTAGTTGTTATGAATTGGTGTAACTGACTATTCAGAACTGATTAACTGTTTGGAAGGTTTGATATGTAGGATAGTGTGCATCAAACTTGTAAAATGATTGAAAATTCTGGGTCTTGCTGTAGGAAAATAGTTACCACAAGCATACTTCAAAAACATTGCACTATAACATTATTTTGTAATCCACATTTATTTTTCTTAAACTGCAATTATTTTGTTATTTCAAAAGTTATTGATTGCTCCCACTTCAAAACATAGCATGGTTGAAACTGTTATTGTTGTGGGAATGTCTTTTAATTTTCTGGATCATACATGCATTGGCTTCTATTCTTGCTCCCACACCATTACCTCTGGTGCCCCCCAGGGTGTATCCTTGGATCTCCTATTTCTCTTCTACATGCTGCCCCTCAGTGGCATTATCCAAAAGCACAGTGTTAGCTTTCATATGTATAGTGGCGATGCCCAACTGTATCTCACCACTACTTCTTTTGACTCTGTTTTATTATCAGATCGCTTATCCAAAATTCAGTACTGGATGAGTCCAAAATTTCCCCCAGTTAAATATTGGGAAGACTGACGTCATTGTTTTTGGTACCTGCTCCAAACTCTGTTGCCTAGCCATGGACTCCGTCCCTCTCCCTGATAACAGGGCAGCACGGTAGCATAGTAGTTAGCGCCAGGGTCCCAGGTTCGATTCCCTGCTGGTCTGTGTGGAGTCTGCATGTGCTCCACGTGTCTGCGTGGGTTTCCTTTGGGTGCTCTGGTTTCCTCCCACAGTCCAAAGACGTGCAGGTTAGGTGGATTGGCCATGCTAAATTGCCCTTAGTGTTCAAAAAGGTTAGATGGGGTTATTGGGTTAGGGGGATAGGGTTGAAGTGAGGGCTTCAGTGGGTCGGTGTAGACTCGATGGGCCGAATGGCCTCCTTCTGCACTGTATGTATGTATGTTCTATTGAGAGTCCTAGAGGTTGACCAGAACAGAAAAGGCCCTTCAGTGCATCGTGTCTGTGCTGGTCAGAAACAACAACCTAAGTGTTCTAATCCCATTTTCCAGGACTATGCTTTGGCATCGGAAGTGCACATCTAATTACTTCTTAAATGTTATGAGGATCTCTGCCTACCACTCTTTCAGGCAGCAAATTCCCAACACCCTCTGAGTGAAAAAGGTTTTCTTCACTTCCCTTCTAAACCTCCTGTCCCTTACATTAATCTATGCCTCCCTGGCCATTGATCCCACCGCCAAGGGAAAGTTTCTACTTCTCAATCACGTCCCCCCTCAGTCTCCTCTCCTCCAAGGAAAATAACCCAATCTATCCAATCTCTCGTCATAGCAAAAACTCTGAAGCCCAGGCAACATCCTCCTAAATCTCCTCTGCACCATTTCTAGTGCTATCACATCCCTCCTACAATTTGGATTCCAGAACTGCACATAATACTCTAACTGTGGCCTAACCAATGTTTTGTACAGTCCCAACATAACCTCCCTGCTCTTAAATTGTAAGCATCGGCTAATAAAGGCAAGTACACCATATGCCTTCTTAACCACTATATCCACCTGCCCTACTACCTTAAGGGACTGACCGAGGTCCCTCTGATCCTCAGTGCTTTCCAGGGTCCTGCCGTTTATCATGTATTCCCTTGCCTTGTTTGTCCTGCCCAAGTGCATCACCTCACTTATCAGGGTTGAATTCCATTTGCCACTGATCAGCCCATCTGACCAGCCCGTCTATACCCTCCTGTTATCTTCGGCTATGCTCCTCAATATTTACCACCCCACCAATTTTTGTATCATTTTTGAAGCCAGTCTGTTTGCAAATGTGATTTAGACTTGAGCTAAGCTTCTGACCTGAAATTTGCACCATCACTTAGACCGTTTACTTCAATGTCTGTAATATTGTCTGACTTCATTGTTGTCTCAGTTCATCTGCCCATTCATGTCCTAGACTTGACTATTACAATGCATTCCTGGCTGGTCTCTCACATTCCACCCTCTATAAACTTTCCACCATTCCATGTCTTATCCCACACCGAAGTCCAGTTCCTGTCATGTGGCATTTATCAAATGCCTTTTGTAAGTCCATGCACAGCGCAACTTCATTGGCTTTCTCGATCTTCACTTGTACTTAATCAAATAATTCAGCAAGTCAGTTGAACATGATTTGCCTTGTCAAGGTGACTATTCATTTTGACCCATATAACCATTTCTATAAACCTTTCTGCCTATGCAGTTAAACAGACTAGTCTGTGGTTCCTGGGCTTATCCTCATACCCCTTTCTGAACAATTCTTCTATCCCCTGGCATTACCCTAATGTCCAAGGAAGATTAGAAAATTGTTGCCAAAATTGTCTCCAATTTCCACTCTTCTTCCATCCAATTTCCACTCATTCCCTCAGTGTCATCGGATACTTCTGATGGGGACCTGGTGATTTTTCAACCTACAGCGAGCCTTTCTATGACGTCTTCTTCATAATTTCATAGATTATCATAGAATCATAGAATTTACAGTGCAGAAGGAGGCCATTCGACCCATCGAGTCTGCACCGGCTCTTGGAAAGAGCACCCTGCCCATGGTCAACACCTCCCCACCCTATCCCCATAACCCAGTAACCCCACCTAACACTAAGGACTAACACTAATTTCTAGCCATCCAGGGTCTTAAACTCCTCTCTCATTACAACTATGACGGCGGCATCTTCCTTGGTAAAAACAGATGCAAGTAGTCATTTGGTTCCTTAGCTGTGCTCTCTGCTTCATAGGTTCCACCTCTTCTTTTTACCACTCTTTTACTATTTATTTGCCAATAAGATTATTTTGGGTTCCCGTTCTGTTCGCTTCCAGTCTCTTCTCATGCTCTTTTTGCTTCTCATATTTTGTTCACTTTCCTTCTGAACTTTTTATGTTCAGCTGGGTTTGGACTTGTATTATCAACCTGACATCTGTCATACATACCCTTCTTTTGTTTAATCTTACTTTCTGTCTCTTTCATCATCCTTTAGTGGCATACTCAGTCATAATTACTGTGAATAACCTCTCTCGCCTTGGAAACTAGTTTTAGAATCTGATATGTCATTCCCTCCATTCCATGATAAACCTACATATTGTTTACAGTTTGTTTATGATATTCCAGATTCTCCTTTAATCTCCGGTATACACCTCAATCTTTATTTCACTCCTTGTTGTAAAATGATTAAAAAGTGAAATATAATCAGTGCTTTTAGCTTCCTGGTTTGCTATTTGTGAGGATACTTCAGTCTAATTGGGTGCTCAGTCTGCTTGATGACATCACTGTTCAATGGTGCCAGAATTAAATGACACAGTAATAGAGGAAATACATGCCACAGCACCACTGAGGTCAACAGTGCCTGCTGCTGAATGCAAAATCTGGACCAATTTTGCTTATTACCAGGGTTAGAAATTTTTTTGTGTAAAGCAGCACTTATACTTTAAGGAAAAGAAATAAAAGAAATAATAGTTACTATGGATATGGTTACAGATGGTTTTGAGCAAAATCCAGATTCAGTGGTGTCAGCACAGAATACATTCACACTTTATTCTTGTGGGTTCATTTCAGAAATAAATTGGAGAAAAAACTGCAAATTACAATGCAGGGTTTCAAAAAGGCATTTGTTTTGCAGACTGACTTACACGACATTTCTTTATTTTGCGAAGAAAATATTTTATTTTTACAGTTTGTTTCCAAAATTGTTATGTTTCAGTCTGGAGTCTGATCATGCCAAGTTTCTTGTCGGTATATTGTAATATCATTGTTATTGATGTAATTATCTGTTTAACAAGACCATATGGTGTGCAAACAAATATTTGGCCAATGCAAACAAAATTTTACATAACCTAAAGGGCAATATAGTTCAGTGTCTTTCAATACATTACGTGACCCTCTGTGTGGCCTCATTACACATCCAATTAAGGGTATTCTGATGGTCCCCGGATGAGATCGCTAATTTGTTAATTCCCAATTTTGTTATGCTCTGGGTGAGGAGGGATGAGCTGGCTTCCCTTCTTTATTCAACTCCCTCGGTTGGTCACAACAAAGTTAATTTAAAGGGATCCATCCCTTCCCTTTTAGATATCCTTTCCAGTCTAAATGTATATTTTTTAATAAGGAGCTAATTTAACCAGATTTCCTTTCATCAAAGAAACTAAAACCCAAGAAGAAGAATGAAAAACGTGACACTCATACATACCGGTCAGAAATGAGAAGTTACGAGTCCAAATTTATATTCAAAAATATACAAATCCGTACTTGGCTTGCCCATGAGGTGAGGATGGAAGTATGTTGCAGCCGATAAGTTGGATGATTCTGGTAGAGCTGATTTTGGCAGTTTCAGAGTTAGTTGGAGACACTTGGTTTGATGGGGTAGTTGAAGAGGCTCTCTGATTTTCTTTCAAATGTGGCTTCTGCAGCGTTTTGCCTCCAACAGCAGAGAAAGAGAGAGAGAGAGGAGTGATCATCGCCTGCAAGCTGAAGGAGTGGTGACTGGCTTTCTGCTTGCTCTCACACAACACCAACCCCATTATTAATTTTTAAACATTTTATACAAAATTACAAAACATAAAAATAAATACCTTTAACAAAACACCAACACCATACAAATCACCCCCCCCACAACCTCGCAACTCATGAAATAACAAAAACAAAATAGAAAAGAAATTTCCCCCAGCTACTCATCGTGTGTCCCGTACCACCCCCCCCGCAAACAGCTAACAGAGTCCGATCAGCCTGGTATGGCAACTGCTCGGCCCAGGACCGCAAGAAACTTCAGAGAGTCGTGAACACTGCCCAGTCCATCACACAAATCTGCATCCATCCATTGACTCCATCTACACCTCCCGCTGCCTGGGGAAAGCGGGTAGCATAATCAAAGACCACTCCCACCCGGCTTCCTCATTCTTCCAACTTCTTCCATCGGGCAGGAGATACAGAAGTCTGAGAACACGCACGAACAGACTCAAAAACAGCTTCTTCCCATTGTTACCAGACTCCCAAATGACCCTCTTACGAACTGACCTCATTAACACTACACCCTGTATGCTTCATCCGACGCCAGTGCTTGTGTAGTTACATTGTATACCTTGTGTTGCCCTATTATGTATTTTCTTTTATTCCCTTTTCTTCTCATGTACTTAATGATCTGTTGAGCTGCTCGCAGAAAAATACTTTTCATTGTACCTCGGTACACGTGACAATAAACAAATCCAATCCAATCCAATTCTCTGAAGTACAGTATAACCAGCTGCCATCTCCGGTAGAACCCTTCAGTTGACCCCCTCACGGTGTATTTGACCGTCTCGAGATGCAAAAACACAAGTCTTCCTTAAGGTTCAGTATGCCTGTAAGTAATTTGTGGCTGTAATCTGCTCTTCATGACACAAGTTATATGCTTCGTGTCAAACATACAGTCCGAGGACTTTTTGTGACACACATTTGCGGCACCTCAGCATACTATGGTATGAGGGTAGTAGACCAGTGCAGCCTTTCCCCATTGAGTCTTTGCAGCATCTGCCCTGAGCTTTAAGTGTACCCACCTCTGCATAGTCATGGACCTTGGAATATGCCAGTCTGCAACATTTGATTGTGAACAGCTCCTTGCATTGGAAAACCAGCACGATTCAGGCAAACCTAAAGTGCCGATCATCGAACTGACAGCCTTTCAACGGGAGTTGAAGTTTCTTTAGTTTGTGCCCTCGAGAACAGCCTGTGGAGCACAGAGCTGGTTAGTTCTGTTGGATGATGTTTAGTGTGTGATGGAGCATAATGCCAAGGGGGTAAGTTCAATCCCCATACTGACAGGTTGTTTTGGGGTCTACCTCTCCAATTTGTCCCGAAGTGATATCATGGCATAGATTGCGATTAGCAACCCACGGACAATGAGGACACTACAGTGCATGATGGGAAAGAGTACGCATTTACAGTACACCACCTTTCTTATCATGCGCTAAATTTCATTTTTGAGTAATTTGTTCATTTAAATAAATGTTGTCTTTCCCCAAATTATCACGTTTTCCGAAACAGCTTGTTATTATCCTCAGATTTAACTCTACTGTACAATGTTAATTAGGATCATTTACAAATAGTACCAGAAATCATGGACCTGATTTATAAGATACTCTACAAGGATCAACTGTCCACAACTTATTACTAGTGATCTCTTCTCTCTCTCTCTGATGCATTGGGTAATTTAGAAACCATTTCACAACTTTTGTACTCACCTTGAATTTTAAATAAAATCATATATGTAACAAGCACTGCCTTGGCATGACTTCCCAATTATTCAAGAAACTCTTAAATTTGTTGGTGAATTATTCATCGTAAATTTATGTTACTGCAAATTGTTTAATTCACTCCTGTTAAGTGGTCTAGAATTTCCCTGCTGTAGATGTCAAACAGACAGGCTTATAATCTCCAAGATTTTGTTTAACATTTCAAAACTTGGAACAGTTTTAATTATTATTCCAGTTGCTGTATTAAATGAGCAGCAACAATTCAGCTTTCAGGTGCTTTTAAGTAGATTTTTCCCATCGCAGACTCTATTTCTAAATCAGCGGGAGAAGTAGTTGTTATCTTTGTCTCATAAAATTTAACATTCCTGTCATACTAGTATTTGTTTTTGAATCAAGAAATGAAGAGGAATTAGAGTGGCAGCTTTTTCTTTCAAATAACTCATCTCTTTTTAAATGGCATCATATGCATTATGTGAGCATGCTGAAAATGTGATTCAGTAATCAAAATAAATCAGTGAATCTAAATATTTGCTCTATCAGATTCAGTGTGTGGGACATTGTTGATTATCTGTAAATCGTCATGCTGGATACCACAAATTTTTCTGAGAGTCAAAGTTTCCCTGAGATGTTTTCCTCTTCCGTTCTCATGGCTCTCTTATCTTTAAGAAGACCAAATTAGAGGTCACGTGATATGCGGGAGTGGCTTCATTTCCATAGGCTCTGGCTCTGCTCATCTTGTAATCCTTTGCATTGGACGCTGAGAAGGCATTTGACCGGGTAGAATGGGGGACTTGATGGCAGTTCTGGAGTGGTTTGGGATTGGACCAAGGTTTGTGAGTTGGGTAAAGCTACTATATAAGGCGCTGAGGGCGAGTGTCCGCACAAACAACATCAGCTTGAGATACTTTTCTCTCCACCGTGGGACTATGCAGGGATGCTCTATGTCCCGCCTGCTGTTTTCACTCGCGATTGAGCCGTTGGCCATCGCATTAAGAAGATCGGGGGTATGGAAAGGAATAGAGCGGGGGGGGGGGGGGGGGATGGAAGAGCACAGGGTGTCCTTATATGCCGATGATTTGCTGTTGTACGTGTCAGAACCGAGTGTGTCGATAGGGGGAATATTAGAGCTGCTTCAAGTGTTTGGGTCTTTCTCGGGGTACAAGCTAAAATCTAGACAAGAGTGAGTATTTTGTGGTATCTCGGCCGGGGGTGGGGACAGGGGGGGGGGGGGGGGGGGGGGGCTGCCATTCCATCGGGCAGGGACACACTTTAGGTACCTGGGGGTGCAGGTTGCCCGGGAGTGGGGGTGAGGGGGGGAGAAGGGGGGGGGGCTCCCCAGGTACAACATTTCTAGTTTGGTGGGGAGAGTGAAAGCTGATCTGGCAAGGTGGGATGGTCTCCCTCTGTCACTGGCGGGTCGGGTACAGGCGATTAAAATCAACGTGTTGCCACAATTTCTGTTTATTTTTCAATGCCTGCCGATTTTCCTGCCAAAGGCTTTTTTCAGAGAGATTGAGGGAAGGATTATGTCGTTCATATGGGGAGGGAAGGTGGCCAGAGTTAGAAAGGTGCTACTACAGAGGGGAAGGCAGGCAGGGGGTTTGGGTCTTCCGAACCTGATGTATTACTACTGGGCGGCGAATGTGGAGAAGGTGCGGAGCTGGGTAAGAGGGGTTGATTCCCAGTGGGTCAGAATGGAGGAGAGTTTGTGCAGGGAGTCGGGATTGAAAGCACTGGCAACAGCGCCGCTCCCGATAGCCTCGGGGAAGTACTCAGGGAGTCCAGTAATAATAGCTTCATTGAGAATTTGGAGGCAGTTTCACCAACACTTCGGGTTGGGGGCATGTCAAGGGAAATGCCGATTCGGGGGAACCACAGATTTGAGCCAGGGAGGTGGGATGGAAATTTTCAGAAATGGGAGGAGAAGGGGATTAAAACACTGAAGGATTTGTTTCTTTGGGGTCGGTTTGCAGGATTAAAGGAGCTGGAAGCGAAGTATGGGCTGGAGCAGGGGGAAATGTTTAGATGCATGCATGTTCGAGATTTTGCCAGAAAGGAGATACAGAACTTCCCGGAGGAGCCGGCCTCCATATTGCTGGAGGAGGTGCTGTCGACCGGGGGACTGGAGAAGGGGGTAGTGTTAGCGGTCTACGGAGCTATTTTGGAGGAGGAGAAGGAACCGCTGGAAGGGATCAAAGCAAAGTGGGAGGAAGAGTTGGGAGAGGATATGGAGGAGGGGTTCTGGTGTGAGGTGCTCCGGAGAGTGAATGCCTCCACCTCGTGCGCAAGGTTGGGGCTGATACAGCTGAAGGTGGTGTATAGAGCACACCTCATGAGGGCGAGGATGAGCCGATTCTTTGAAGGAGTAGACGATGTGTGTGAAAGTTGCGGGAGTGGGGCCCGCTAACCACATTCATATGTTTTGTTCCTGTCCAAAGCTAGAGGATTACTGGAAGGAGGTTTTTAGGATAATTTCTAAAGTGGTGCACGTGAAACTGGACCCGGGCCTCCGGGAGGCCATATTCGGGGTGTCGGACCAGCCAGGGTTGGAAACGGGTGCGGAGGCAGATGTTGTAGCCTTCGCCTCGTTGATCGCCCGAAGGCGAATCCTGATGGGTTGGAGGGCAGCCTCTCCACCCTGTGCCCTGGCGTGGCGGGGGGACCTGTGGAATTCTTGACTCTTGAGAAGGTTAAGTTTGAACTGAGGGGAAGGATGGAGGGGTTCTACAATTCATGGGCATTATTCATTGTGCACTTTCACGAACTGGATAACATCTAACATTAGTTGGGGGTGAGTGGGAGGGTTGAGGGGCGATGGGTGTTAATGGTGGCCATGGGTGATTCCTGATTCCTTTTTGTCAGTTGTTTATGTGAACATGTGGGCGAATGTTTTGGGTTTGGTGGGAGGATGGGATCGTTGTTATCGATACCAGGATTGACATATTTGTGACTGATTATTGTTTATTACTGATTATTGTTTATTGTTGGTCGGTGTAAATTTGGGAGAAAATGCGCAAAAGGAAGAGAATAAAGAAATATGAAAAAAAAAATCTTGTAATCCTTTATTTTCTAGAGTCAGACAGAGGTCTACAGCACAGAAAAGGTCCTTCTGTCCACCGTGTCTGTGCCGTTCAAAAGCAACCACCTAACCATTCTAATCCCATTTTCCAGCACTTGGCCCATAGCTTTGTATGCCTTGTGGCATCGGAAGTGCACATCTAAATATCTCTTAAATGTTATGAGGGTCTCTGCCTCCACCACCCTTTCAGGCAGCGAGTTACAGACTCACACCACCCTCTGGGTAAACAAATGTTTTCTCACATCCCCATTAAACCTCCTGCCCCTCACCTTAAATCTGCCCCCTGCTCACTGATCCCTCCACCAAGGGGAAAAGTTTCTTCCTGTCTACTCGATCTATGCCCCTCATAATTTTATACATCTCAATCACATCCCACCTCAGTTTCCTCTGCTCCAAGGAAAACAACCCCAATCTATCCATTCTCTCTTCATAGCTAAAACTCTCCAGCCCAGGTAACATCCTGGTAAATCTCCTCAGCACCCTTTCCTGTGCTATCACATCCCTCCTACAATGTGGATTCCAGAACTGCAAACAATACTCTAGCTGTGGCCTAACCAATGTTTTATACAGTTCCAGCATAACCTCTTTGCTCTTAAACTCCAGGCCTTGGCTAATAAAGGCAAGTATACCATATGCCTTCTTAACCACTATATTGACCTGCCCTGCCACCTTCAGGGACTGGTGTACATGCACACTCTCTGACCCTCATTGCCTCCTAGGGTCCTGCCGTTTATCATGCCTTGCCTTGCCTTGTTTGTCTTGCCCAAGTGCATCACCTCACATTTAGCCTGATTGAATTCCATTTGCCACTGATCAGCCCACCTGACCATCCCGTCTATATCCTTGTTTAACCTAAGGCTATCCTCCTCACTATTTACCACCCCACCAATTTTCGTCTCATTCCTGAACTTACTAATTAACACTTCTACATTCATGACCAAGTAATTTATATAAACCACAAACAGAAAGGGCCCCAACACTGATATTTGCGGGACCCCACTGGACACAGGACAAATTATATATTTATCTTTTCTTGGGATATATGTAATTTGCTAACTCCCTGGAGGATCCTGATTGGTGTTTTGCGACGAAGAGCTGAGATAAATTGTAGAAAATCTTCAGACTGTGGCAGTCAGAGTGGACTGGAGTGGGGCTCAGCTTGCAATGGTGTTGTTGCTGGTGAGTGGGCTTTCACTGTGACAGTGCTGTATGCATGATGGCCGCCATTGTGAATGTTGTTCTTGGATGAAGATCCCGGCTCTATGGTGCAGGTCTTTGGAGCTCACTTGGGAGATTTACAAGGTGTCCTTAGGAGAATGGTGCAGGTGCATGAGAGAGTTATTTCATTTGGAAGAGCACTTTCCCTGGTAAGGGCCTGCCTTCGAGACTTTGAGATCCTGCTGTATGGCATATTATTTATCCTGACTGGTTTGGGAGGGAGGAGTCAGACAAGGTGCGTCCGTGAGCATGTGTCCTGGCGAGAAGTGGGAGGTGAGTTCCCGATTGAGTTTGAAGATTGGCTGCCATGCTTTGGTAATCTTGATTTGGAGGCTGGGTGTATCAGGTTTGACAGAGCACAGAGTATCTGACCTTTGAGGTCGAGGGTCAGTTGGTTCCCCAATCACTGGCCCTATATTATTCTATCCTGGATGCTCATCGAGGTTTGAGGTGGCCGAGCAGGTCAAGTCATCCAACATCCCTCCCCCGGTGGGGCCTAGGCTGTGGATTGCTTGGGTGCCTGAGCAGTGGCATGGTGGAAGTGAAGGTACTTCGTTTTTTTGGAATCCTTGAAAGCCCAGAGGAGTGTTCATTGATCCTGTCTTGGCATTGGCCTCCTCGGGCAACATCGATCAAGTCATTATCTGCAATTCTTTAAAAATCCTGGACATTACTCCCTTGTGATTATGTTGTTGATTATTTATTGTTGTCTTTTCTCCTGAAAAGAATTAAAAAATAATACATTTTCAATTAAGGGGCAATTTAGCATGGCCAATCCACCTACACTGCATATATTTGGGATGTCGGGGTGAGATCACGCAGATGTGGGAAGAATGTGCAAACTCCACAGGGACAGTATCACAACCCCCCCCCCCCCCCCCCGCTCAGGTTTCAGAATTTCCCTGGCCCCCGTAAACCCCGTTTTCTTGTTCAACAATATGGCAGCTCCACATAACTTCGAGTCAAACCCAGAGCCCCACCCACCCCTTTCTCAACCTCATCTGATCTTTCACCCGGAGATGAGTCTCCTGAAAGAAAATCACCGTGTGGTGTTTGCATATTCTCCCTGTATCTGTGTGGGTCTCACCCCCCATAATCCAAAGATGTTTAGGGCCACACAAAATTGACCCTTAATTGGAAAAGTTTAAAAAAAAAAAGAGAGAATGGCGTGAGAGCTGGGTGGGTTTATGGAGAGGATGGGGATAATGGCGAGGATGGGGATAATTGATCCGTGGAGGTTTGGGCACCCGGGAGAGAGGGAGTATTCTTTCTTCTTGCATGCGTATAGGGTTTATGCCAGGATTTACTTTTTTGTGGTGAGCCGGGACTTGCTGATCGGAGTGAAAAGTGCAGAGTACGTGGGAATAGTGATTTCAGACCACGCTTCGCACTTTCGAGACGTGAGTCTTCGTTCGGGTCAGGCACAGAGGCTTGGGTGGAGGTTGGCTTTTGGCAGACAAGGTGTTCTGTGGGAAGGTAACGGTTGCGATTAAGAATTATATGGAGCTCTGTCAGAATGGGGAGGCATCGGCAGCCACGTTTTGGGAAGTCTTGAAAGCGGTGGTCGGGAGCGGGGGTGGGGGGGGGAGAAATTATTTTGTTCAAGGCGCATAGAGAGGATAAGTAGGGAGGAGCATCGGCAACTATTGGACAAGATAGTGGAGATGGATAGGAAGTATTTTGTGGCCCTCACGAAGGGGTTGTTGGCGGAAAGAAATAAATTGCAGGGGCAGTGTAGCCGGTTGACGACGGGTAGGCCGGTGGGTCAGCTATGGCAGGTGGGGGGGTACCGTATGAGTAAGAAGAGATGCGAGTCACATGCTGGCTCCCCAGCTGCAGCAACAGGCAGCTTTGAGGGAAAGTCTTCAAGTGAGGGCGTGTGAGGGGTGCGGTGGAATGTGATATCGGATCCGGAGAGGATAAATGAGGTGTTCAAGGCCTTTGATGAGGGACTGTACAGCGCTGGTGGAGGAGGTGGTAGATATGGAGTGTTTTCTTGATGGGCTGGACTTCGTGGAGCTGGAGGTGGGAAGAGGTATCCGCTGGAGGAGCCGTTATGGCTAAAGGAGGTAATGGAGTGTTTTGGCATGATGTAGTCGGGAAGACGCCGGGGCCAGTTGGCTTTCCAGCGGAATTTTATAAGCAGTTCGTGATGGAGTTGCCCTCCCCACCTTTTGGGCATGTTTACTGAAACAGTGGAAAAGTGGATGTTGCTGGCTACGTTGGTGCAGGCGTCAATTTTGCTGATCCTGAAAAAAGGGAAGGATCCATTGGAGTGTGGGTCTATAGGCTCAACCCGCTGCTAAATACGGATGTGAAAGTCCTGGCAAAGGTATTTGCGAGAAGGTTGGAGGGGTGTGTGCTCCGGGGTTTCGGGGGACCAAATGGGCTTTCAGATGTGGAGACGGCTCTCTCGTAATATTAGGAGGTTACTGAATATTAGGAGGTTACTGAATGGAATTAAGCCTGTCAGGGGGGTGAGTGCCGGTGATGATCGTGTCCATGGATGCGAGAAGGCCTTTGACAGGGTAGAGTGGAAGTATCTGTTGGAGATTCTGGGGAGGTTTGGGTTTGGGCTGAGGTTTGTGGCGTGGGTTCAGTTGTTGTATGCGGCGACCCCCATGGCAAGTGTGTGAACAAATGAGAAAAACCCGGGTATTTTGGGCTGTATAGGGGGACAAGGTAGGGGTGCCCGCTGTTGCTGCTATTGTTTGCGTTAGCAATTGAGTCCTTGGTGATGGCACTTCAGGCCTCAGTTGAGTGGCGGGGGATTGTGAGAGGGGGTGTGGTAGGGAGTAGCAGGTGTCGTTGCACGCCGATGACCTATTTGTGTTGGAAAGCATCGGCAGAATCATGGGCCTACTGGGGATGTTTGGGTCATTTTCAGGTTATAAATTGAATGTAGGGAAAAGTGAGGTGTTTCTGGTGAATGCTGTGGGCAGGGAGAGAACCTGGGGGCTCTGCCATTTAAGCTGTCAAGGGAGCCGTTTTGGTACCTGGGGATCCAGGTAAAGCACGAGTGGGCCACAATGCATAGGTGGAACCGGATGGGGTTGGTGGAGGCGATCAAGGAAGACTTTAAAAGGTGGGATACGCTGCACCTGACAGTAGCGGGGACGGTGCAGGTGGTGAAGGTGAATGTGTTGCCAAGGTTTGTGTTTCAGTCCCTCCTGATTTTTCTTCCCAAGGCCTTTTTTCAGAAGGTGGATGGGCAGGACTGGGGATATATATGGGTGGTTGGGAGAGCAGGGCAAGACATTAGTGAAAAGGATCAAGCGAAAATGGGAGGAGGAGTTAGGGAGGGAGATAGGATGGGAAATTTGGTATGAGGTAATGCAGCGAGTGATCTCAACATCCTCATGAGGCGCAAGAATTGGTTTGATACAATTTAATGTGGTCCGCATGACTCGGGCTCAGATGAGTGTTTATCTCCCGGCGGTAGCAGACGTGTGTGTGTGCAGTGTGGGAGGGGGCCGGCGACTCATGCTCAGATGTTCTGAGGCCGTGAATAATTGGCGAACTTTTGGGAAGTGGTGCTCGGGACACTATCGAGGATTGTTGGGGTTGAGGTGAAGCCGGACCCTGTGGTGGCGATCTTTGGGGTGGCACATGTGCTGGAGCTGTTGGAGGGGAAGGGGGCCAATGTTGAGGCCTTCACCTCTCTCATTGCCCAGCGACGGATATTTTTGAATTGGAGGTCAGCTACATCATCAGAGGCGCGCGGCATGGCTGGGGATCTGTACAAATTTCTCAGGTTGGAAAAAATGAGATTTGCCTTCAGGAGGTGAGAGAAAAGCTTTGAGGTACGGTGGAGGCTGTTCATGGCGATATTTGAGTAGCTGCTGTGGGAGGGGGTGGTATTCAAAGGAGAAAAATGCGCAAACGGTGTACTTTGATTGGATGTTAAACTTGTGTTATTTTGTTGAATGTATTTGGGATAAAATATCATTAAAAAAAAAAAGTTGCAGAGTGTGGCATATTTTTATAACTCCCCTTTAGAACTGGGGTTTTTGCGTAGTTTCTTTGCTTTGTTTTCTTTGCAAGGATGGGTATAAAGAATCCATGATTGGTTCCTGCATGGGTGCAGATGGGTTTGGTATCCGAGATGAGGAGGCTGTGATGTGTCTCATCTCATAGAATTTAGTGTCTGCCAATCGAGTCTGTACTGGCCCTTAGAAAGAGCACCCTACCCAAGCCCAAACTCCACCCTATCCCAGTAACCCTACCCAACCCTTTTGGACACTAAGGGCCAATCATGGCATGGCCAATCCACCTAACCTGCACATCTTTGGACTGTGGGGGGGAAAGCGGAGCACCCGGAGGAAACCCACGCAGACACGGAGAGAAAGTGCAAACTCCACACCGATAGTGACCCGAGGCCGGAATTGAACCCGGGACCCAGGAGCTATGACGCAGCAGTGCTAACCACTGTTCCATGTCATGGGCTGAACTCTCGTGGTAATTGCGAGCAGACGCGCCATGGGAGGGTGTGTACAATACTACCATGTTTTCATGCCTTTATCCTGTTTCTCCCTTGGTCTCTGGTGGGCTTATAGATGATGTGGAGATGCCGGCATTGGACTGGGGTGGGCACAGGAAGAAGTCTTAGAACACCAGATTAAAGTCCAACAGGTTTATTTGGAACCACGAGCTTCGGAGCGTAGCTCCTTCAGCAGATAACTAACCTGGTGTTGTAAGACTTATGGGGCTTTTTGAGGCATCTAGCTATGTCTAATGATTGTATTGAGCCAATTATAATGTTGCTCTCCTGTCCTTCTGTATTCGTGTATGTTGAGCAATATTTTCTTTGCTCACAGCGATGTATTTGTCTGTAGCTCTGTTGGCGTTGTTTGCAAAAATGTTAAATCTCAAACCTTTTTTTAAAAAGACCAAATTATTGTCATTGAAAGAGTTCCAGGAGGAGCTGGAGCGAGTGGGGGGGGGGTGTCGAGACGGGGGTATGCCGCTGTGGGGAACGGGCCGGGTGTGGGGTGCGGGCGTGTGGCTGGCCGAGGAGGGGGTCATGGCTAGTCGGCGGGGGAGGGGGGTGGGTAGCCCCCGATCCGGTTGAAAGGGGCTGGTTTAGCACACTGGGCTAAATCGCTGGCTTTTAAAGCAGACCAAGCAGGCCAGCAGCACGGTTCGATTCCCGTACCAGCCTCCCCGAACAGGCGCCGGAATGTGGCGACGAGGGGCTTTTCACAGTAACTTCATTGAAGCCTACTTGTGACAATAAGCGATTTAAATTTTAATTTAATTAACCTGGAATGTAAGGGGACTGAATGGGCCGATTAAGCGGGCCCGCGTGTTCGCGCACCTGAAGGGGCTCAAGGCGGATGTGGTTATGCTCCAGGAGGCACACCTGAAGGTGGCAGACCAGGTAAGACTGAGGAAAGGGTGGGTAGGCCAGGTGTTTTCACTCGGGGCTAGATGCCAAAAATCGAGGGGTGGCGATCTTGGTGGGAAAGAAGGTGTCATTCGAGGCGTCGCGCATTGTGGCAGATAATGGTGGTAGGTACATAATGGTAAGTGGTAAGTTGCAGGGAGAGAGGGTGGTACAGTGCTCCGAACTGGGACGATGCGGGTTTTATGCGGCGTATGTTGGGTTGGATCCCAGACTTGGAAGTGGGGGGGCTGATAATGGGGGGAGACTTTAACACGATGTTGGATCCGACACTGGATCGCTCCAGGTCTAGGACGGGTAGGAAGTCAGCGGCGGCTAGAGTGTTGAGGGGATTTATCGACCAAATGGGAGGGGTGGACCCTTGGAGATTTGCAAGGCCGGGGACTAGGGAATTTTCATTCTTCTCACATGTCCATAAGGCTTATTCTCGAATCGACTTTTTCATTTTTAGTAGGGCGCTGATAGTGAGAGTAGAGGATACCGAGTATTCGGCAATGGCCATTTCGGACCACGCCCTGCATTGGGTGGACTTGGAGATGGGGGAGGAGAGGGACCAGCGCCCGCTGTGGCGCTTGGAGGTGGGGCTGTTGGCGGACGAGGAGGTGAGCGAGCGGGTCCGAGGAAGTATAGAGAGGTACTTGGAGACCAACGACAATGGGGAGGTCCTAGTGCGGATGGTATGGGAGGCACTGAAGGCGGTGGTGAGGGGAGAGCTGATCTCCATTAGGGCCCACAAGGAGCGGGGGGGAGAGGGAGAGGCTGGTGGGGGAGATGGTGAGGGTAGACAGGAGGTATGCGGAAGAGGCTGAGGAAGGATTGTTGAGGAAGAGGCGCAGCCACCAGGCCGAATTCGACCTGGTGACCACCAGGAAGGCGAAGGTGCAGTGGAGGAAGGCCCAGGGGGCGGTCTACGGTTATGGGGAAAAGGCAAACCGGATGCTGGCGCATCAGCTTCGGAAGCGGGACGCAGCTAGGGAGATCGGGGGAGTTAAGGACAGGGGAGGGAGCGTGGTGCGGAGTGGGGTTGGCATCAATGGGGTCTTCAGGGACTTCTACGAGGAATTGTACCGATCCGAGCCCCCACGGGAGGAGGGAGGGATGGGCCGTTTCCTGGACCAATTGAGGTTTCCAAAGGTGGAAGAGGGAATGCTGGCGGGACTGGGGGCCCTGATTAGGCTGGAGGAGCTGATCAAAGGGATAGGAAGCATGCAGGCGGGGAAGGCACCGGGGCCTGACGGTTTCCCGGTCGAGTTCTATTAAAAATATATGGACCTGTTGGGCCCGCTGTTAGTTAGGATCTTTAATGAGGCAAGGGAGGGGGGGGGCTTTACCCCCGACGATGTCCCGGGCACTGATCTCCTTGATCCTGAAGCGGGACAAGGATCCCCTGCAATGTGGGTCTTACAGACCGGTTTCCTTGCTAAATGTAAATGCCAAGGTGCTGGCGAAGGTCTTAGCCACGAGGATTGAGGATTGTGTGCCGCAGATCATCCATGAAGACCAGACGGGATTTGTGAAGGGGAGACAGTTGAATGCGAATGTGCGGAGGCTTTTGAACGTTATCATGATGCCGGCGAGGGAGGGGGAGGCGGAGATAGTGGTGGCGATGGACGCTGAGAAAGCCTTCGATAGGGTAGAGTGGGGGTACCTGTGGGAGGTGCTGAAGAGGTTTGGGTTTGGGGACGGGTTTGTCAGGTGGGTTAGGCTGTTGTATGAGGTCCCGATGGCGAGTGTGGCCACGAATGTGGCCAAGGCTTTTTACACGTACATAAAAAGCAAGAGGGTAGCCAGGGAAAGGGTTGGCCCACTGAAGGATAGGCAAGGGAATCTATGTGTGGAGCCAGAGGAAATGGGCGAGGTACTAAATGAATACTTTGCATCAGTATTCACCAAAGAGAAGAAATTGGTAGATGTTGAGTCTGGAGAAGGGTGTGTAGATAGCCTGGGTCACATTGAGATCCAAAAAGACGAGGTGTTGGGTGTCTTAAAAAATATTAAGGTAGATAAGTCCCCAGGGCCTGATGGGATCTACCCCAGAATACTGAAGGAGGCTGGAGAGGAAATTGCTGAGGCCTTGACATAAATCTTTGGATCCTCGCTGTCTTCAGGGGATGTCCCAGAGGACTGGAGAATAGCCAATGTTGTTCCTCTGTTTAAGAAGGGTAGCAAGGATAATCCCGGGAACTACAGGCCGGTGAGCCTTACTTCAGTGGTAGGGAAATTACTGGAGAGAATTCTTCGAGACAGGATCTACTCCCATTTGGAAGCAAATGGACGTATTAGTGAGAGGCAGCACGGTTTTGTGAAGGGGAGGTCGTGTCTCACTAACTTGATAGAGTTTTTTGAGGAGGTCACTAAGATGATTGATGCAGGTAGGGCAGTGGATGTTGTCTATATGGACTTCAGTAAGGCCTTTGACAAGGTCCCTCATGGTAGACTAGTACAAAAGGTGAAGTCACACAGGATCAGGGGTGAGCTGGCAAGGTGGATACAGAACTGGCTAGGCCATAGAAGGCAGAGAGTAGCAATGAAAGGATGCTTTTCTCATTGGAGGGCTGTGACCAGTGGTGTTCCACAGGGATCAGTGCTGGGTCCTTTGCTCTTTGTAGTATATATAAATGATTTGGAGGAAAATGTAACTGGTCTGATTAGTAAGTTTGCAGACGACACAAAGGTTGGTGGAATTGCGGATAGCGATGAGGACTGTCAGAGGATACAGCAGGATTTAGATTGTTTGGAGACTTGGGCGGAGAGATAGCAGATGGAGTTTAATCCGGACAAATGTGAGGTAATGCATTTTGGAAGGTCTAATGCAGGTAGGGAATATACAGTGAATGGTAGAACCCTCAAGAGTATTGAAAGTCAAAGAGATCTAGGAGTACAGGTCCACAGGTCATTGAAAGGGGCAACACTGGTGGAGAAGGTAGTCAAGAAGGCATATGGCATGCTTGCCTTCATTGGCCGGGGCATTGAGTATAAGAATTGGCAAGTCATGTTGCAGCTGTATAGAACCTTAGTTAGGCCACACTTGGAGTATAGTGTTCAATTCTGGTCACCACACTACCAGAAGGATGTGGAGGCTTTAGAGAGGGTGCAGAAGAGATTTACCAGAATGTTGCCTGGTATGGAGGGCATTAGCTATGAGGAGCGGTTGAATAAACTCGGTTTGTTCTCACTGGAACGAAGGAGGTTGAGGGGAGACCTGATAGAGGTATACAAAATTATGAGGGGCATAGACAGAGTGGATAGTCAGAGGCTTTTCCCCAGGGTAGAGGGGTCAATTACTAGGGGGCATAGGTTTAAGGTGAGAAGGGCAAGGTTTAGAGTAGATGTACGAGGCAAGTTTTTTACACAGAGGGTAGTGGATGCCTGGAACTCGCTACCGGAGGAGGTGGTGGAAGCAGGGACAATAGTGACATTTAAGGGGCATCTTGACAAATACATGAATAGGATGGGAATAGAGGGATATGGACCCAGGAAGTGTAGAAGATTGTAGTTTAGTCGGGCAGCATGGTCGGCACGGGCTTGGAGGGCCGAAGGGCCTGTTCCTGTGCTGTACGTTTCTTTGTTCTTTGTTCTTGTTCTTTGAATAGGAGGAGGCCCGAGTACTTTCGGTTGCACCGAGGGACGAGACAGGGGTGTTCCCTGTCTCCCCTGCTCTTCGCACTGGCGATTGAACCCCTGGCTATGGCACTGAGAGAGTCGAGGAACTGGAGGGGATTGGTGCGGGGTGGGGAAGAGCATAGGGTGTCGCTTTATGCGGACAACCTGCTGCTGTCTGTGGCGGACCCGGTGGGAGGAATGCCAGAGGCAATGAGGATCCTTAGGGAATTCGGGGACTTTTCGGGGTACAAGCTCAATATTGGGAAGAGCGAGCTGTTCGTAGTTCAGCTAGGGGACCAGGAGAGGGGGATTGGCGAGCTCCCACTAAAAAGGGCAGAGAGGAGCTTCAGATATTTGGGGTCCAGGTGGCCAGGAGCTGGGGGGCCCTGCATAGGCTTAACTTTACAAGGCTGGTGGAGCAAATGGAGGAGGAGTTCAAGAGGTAGGACGCGTTGCCGCTGTCCTTGGCGGGTCGGGTGCAGTCAATCAAAATGACGGTGCTCCCAAGGTTTTTGCTCCTGTCCCAGTGTTTATCCCGAAGGCTTTTTTCAGGCAGGTTAAAAGGAGTATAATGAGGTTTGTGTGGGCGCGAGGGACTCCGAGGGGGAGAAGGGTGTTCCTGGAGCGGAGTAGAGATGGGGGGGGCTGGCGCTGCCCAACCTCTGTGGGTACTACTGGGCCGCCAATGCGACGATGGTGCGCAAGTGGGTGATGGACGGGGAGGGGGCTGCATGGAAGAGACTGGAGACGGTGTCCTGTGTGGGTACGAATCTGGGGACGCTGGCAACGGCGCCGCTGCCGCTCCCTCCAAGGAGGTATACCATGAGCCCGATGGTGGTGGCGGGCCTCAAAATTTGGAGGCAGTGGAGGCGGCATAGGGGGGGAAGTTGGGGTCTCGGCGTGGACCCCATTACGGGGGAACCACCGGTTCGCCCCAGGAAGAACAGGTGGAGGATTTTCGGGGTGGCACAGGGCAGGGATACGAAAGTTGGGGGACCTGTTTTTGGACGGGAAGTTTGCGAGCTTGGGTGAGCTGGAGGAGATGTACGGGCTCCCCCCGGGAACACCTTCAGGTACTTACAGGTAAGGGCGTTTGCCAGACGGCAGGTGGTGGAATTCCCGTGGCTACTGCCACACACAGTACAGGACAGGGCGCTCTCGGGTGGGTGGGTGTGGGGAAGATCTCCGAAACGTACCAGGTGATGCAGGAGGAGGAGGAGGCCACGGTGGTAGAGTTGAAAGGTAAGTGGGAGGAGGAGTTGGGAGAGGAGATTGAGGAAGGGACGTGGGCAGATGCCCTAGGGAGGGTGAACTCTTCCTCATCGTGCGTGAGTCTCAGCCTCATACAGTTTAAGGTGCTGCCCAGGGCACACATGACCGGGACAAGGATGTGCCGGTTCTTTGGGGGTGAGGACAGGTGTGTTAGGTGCTCAGGGAGCCCAGCAAATCACACCCATATGTTCTGGGCATGCCCAGCGCTGGAGGAATTTTGGAAGGGCGTAGCGAGGACGGTGTCGAGGGTGGTAGGATCCAGGGTCAGACCGAGCTGGGGGCTCACAATATTTGGGATGGCAGAGGAGCCGGGAGTGCAGGAGGCGAAAGAGGCCGGAATTCTGGCCTTTGCGTCCCTGGTCGCCCGGCGAAGGATTCACCTTCAGTGGAAAGATGCGAGGTCCCCAAGCGTGGAATCCTGGATCAGCGATATGGCAGGGTTCATTAAATTGGAGAGGGTGAAATTCACTTTGAGAGGGTCGGTACAAGGGTTCTTTAGGCGGTGGCAACCGTTCTTAGACTTTCTGGCAGAACGATAGACATTGCCCAATGGCAGCAGCAGCTCGGGGGGGGGAACTTTATTTTTGTTTATGTTATTTACACTGGAGGGTCTGAGGGGGTGTATACACCTGTTGTGTTAAGTCGGGGTGTTAATGTTAATTTATTATTTATGTACAGGGGGGAGGGGTTTGGGGGGGTTTCTTTTTTAGATTGTGTTTTGTATTTAACCCTGTTGGGTTCTTTTTTCTTTCTCATTTTGTTATTGATATTTTATGAAAACCTTTAATAAAAATTATTTTTAAAAAAAGAAAGAGTTCCACGTTACATTCCTGTCATTGTTCCAGTGGCATTTTAGCAATTTTGAGTTATCCTCTTTATCACAAGTTTGTGATCAATGTGACTCCAGTTTCTCATTTGTTCGAAGTTAAAGATAAAATGTTCCCCAATCATCTACATAATTGCTTCCTACCAGTTCGTATAGTTTTAGGTGAACAGGATTATTCGCTGCTGTCACCGTCTCTGGCAGTTTCCTATAAATTGCCATGAGTAATGCCTACAAGAGATCTGATGGTTTTAATTAAAGGAGGCTGGTAACATGTTAACTGTAAATGCGGTTGGCTTTTACTGCACAGTAAGTTAGAGAAGCCAGTTCATTATTTTGCCACCTGTAATGACTGATTTTGTACCCGTCAGTCCTTCATAAACTCTGCTGCCCTCTAGTTTTTGTTCAGTTTTTCATTTGATGTCTACTCTGTAAAGTTTCTCCCCGTCAGCTTCTGAAGACTTTGGCTGAACTGTGTGCTTGGGTTCTGTCATGCATTGGCTGCAGGATCCTATTTGGGAATAAGAGGAAAATACAAACAAATATCTATCAACTCTAATGTTCCAATCTCTCAACTCGTAAAGCCTGAAAGCCTTCCGACCACTCACTAAAACAAATTGGCAACACATTGTTTCTGCTTGCATTTGATGTCCCAATGTTTCAGTAATGGTAACCAATTTTGGGAAGTTTGCGAGTAAAAATGTTCAGACCTGTCCACCAAAAACCGTTGACCAGTGTCTGACTTGTGTTCTGCTTTTGCAGGCAGATGGGAAATGACAAAGTGAAAGTATGGTAAAATCCTTAACACCCACAGCTGGAGTTGAGTCTTTGCTTGTGCTGTGCTTCATATTTCAACCGTTGGTCTACACTTGCATGCAATGAAGTGACGTTTCTATGGGATCTCTGAGTAAGAATTTGTTGGAGATTCATGTCAGGCCAAGTATTTACCTGAGTTATAGCAAACGCATACAGGATAAAGCTTGTTGCACAGAATCAGGGATATTATAGAATCTACAGTGCAGAAGGAGGCCATTTGGCCCATCGAGTCTGCACTGGTCCTTGAAAAGAGCACCCTACTTAAGCCCATGCGCCACCCTGTACCCAGTAACCCACCTAACCATTTGGACACTAAGGGGCAATTTAGCATGGCCAATCCACCTAACCTGCATATCTTTGGACTGTGGGAGGAAACCGGAGCACCCGGAGGAAACCCACGCAGACACGGGGAGAAGGTGCAAAATCCACACAGTCACTCGAGGCTGGAATTGAACCCGGATCTTTGGAGCTGTGAGGCAGCAGTGCTAACCACTGCCCGTTTTGTTGAATTTCTTTTAGCTGATTGACCACCATTTCAGACTGGAAATTGTTGGTTAGTTTATGCACAAATACCACTGACCTACCAGGAGCCCCATCCATTATAACTTATAGTAAGATCCACTGTACTTAATGAGTAAAATGTTCGTATGAAACTCCCAAAAAAGTAAAGACAGTCAACAACACTTGTTTCTAAGTTTACTGTATATTGAAGAATTTGTGTACAATGTTATTCATGAGGAAAATACCTGAAATATTCAGTTTTTTAAGCATTCTAATTTTACTGGACATCCTGCAGAAGCATAAGATCATAAGATATAGGAGCAGGAGAAGACATTTCAGCCCCTCAAACCCTCTGCCATTCAATAATATCATGGCTGATATGACCATGGCAGCTGATGGAATTTAAATTCAATTAATAAATCGGGGATTAAAAGCTTACCTAATGGTGACTACAAAAACATTGTCGGTTGTTGTAGGAGCCATTGGTTCACTAATATTTTTTGGGGAGTTGAGCCTTAATGCCTCTTAAATGCCTGCTGAAATGGTATAGCAAGTCACTCAAGTCACGCAAGAAATGGTATAGCAAGTCAGTTGGAAAAATCCCACTGCAAAGTCCAATGGGAATGAAACTGGATGGATCGCCAGGCATTGAGCTCGTCACTGGAAATGACAATGACACACCCAACCCTGTTGACCCGGTAAAATCCTCCTTAATAACAGCTGTATAGCAAAGGCACAGAATGTAGTCTGGGTGGGAACTTAAATGTTCATCACCAAGAGTGACTTGGTGGCACCACTGCTGACTGAGCTGGCCGAGTCCGAAATGACATAGCTGTTAGACAGGGTCTTTGGCAGGTGGTAAGGGAACCACAAGATGGAAAAGCCTACTTGACCTCATCCTCACCAATCAACCCGTCTCAGATGCATCTGTCCATGAAAACATTGGTAAGATTGACCTCAGCACAGTACTTATGGGGGTGAAGTTCGATCTTCAAATTGAGGAAATGCTCCATGTTTTGTGACACGACCACAGTGCAAAATCGGATAGATTTCAACAGATCTAAAAGCTCAAAATTGGGCATCCATGAGGCACCGTGTTCACAATTTGTAACCTCATGGCACATGTATCCCCACTCTGCTATTACCATCCAGCCAGGGTATTATTCTTGGTTCAATGAAGAATGTAGGAGGGCATGCACCGTGTGTACCTAAAAATCAGGTGTCAACATGTCGATGCTACAACAGGACTACTTGCATGTCAACTAGTGTAAGCATCATATGATTGAGCTAAGCGATCCATAACCAATGCATCAGACCTAAGCTCTGCAGTCTTCCTGTGCCCAGTTGTTTAATTGTCATCCACCATGATAAACGGCAGGATTTTGGGAAGCACTGAGGATCAGCGGGACCTTGGTGTGCATGTACACTGGTCCCTTAAGGTAGCAGAGCAGATGGTTAAGAAGGCATATGGTATACTTGCCTTCATTGGCCGAGGCATAGAGTTTGAGAGCAGGGAGGTGATGCTGGAACTGTATAAAACGTTGGTTCGGCCACAGCTAAGAGTATATGTGTGCGGTTCTGGAATCCACATTACAGGAAGGTGGAAAGGGTGCAGAGGAAGTTCACCATGATTTTGTCTGGGCTGGAGAGTGTTAGTTATGAAGAGAGATTGGATAGACTTGGACAGAAGGTTTAATGGGAATGTGAGGAAAAACTTTATTATCCAGAGGGTGGTGGGAGTTTGGAATTCGCTGCCTGAAAGGGTGGTGGAGGAAGAGACCCTCATAACAGTTAAGAAGTAGTTAGAAGTGTACTTGCGATCCCAGGGCATACAAGGCTATGGGCCAATGCTGGAAAATAGGATTTGAATGGTTATGTGGCTGTTTTTGACTGGCATAGATGCGATGGGCCGAAGGGCCTTTTCTGTGCTGTGTGATTCTGTGACACTATTCACAACTAACTGGAAGAGGAGCAGGCTCCACAAATATGCCCATCCTCTGCGATGGAGGAGCTCAACGCTTCAGTGCAAAAGACAATGTAGAAACATTTGCAACCACCTTCAGTGAGAAGTACCAGGTGGGTGATCCACCTCTGCCTCCTCCTGAGGTTCCCACCATCACTAATGCCAGTCTTCAGCCAATTCTGTTCACGCCACGTGTTATCGAAGCATAGCTGAAGATACTGGCTACAACAAAGGTTATGGGCCCTGGCAACATTCTAGCAATAGTACTAAAGACCTGTACTCCAGAACTAGCTATGCCCTTCGACAAGTTGTTCCACACTACCACACTGGCATCTACCTGGCGATATGGAAAATTGTCCAAGTTTGAACTGTCCATAAAAGCAGGACACACCTAATGTGGCCAACTTCTGCCCCATCAGTTTACTCCAGATCATCAGCAAAGTGATGGAAGATGCCGTTGACACTGCTATCAAGCGGCACTTGCTCAGCCGTAACCTGCTCACTGATGCTCAGTTTGAGTTCCATCTGGGCCACCCTGTTCCTGACCTGGACAAAAGAGCTGAATTAGAGATGAGGTCAGGATGACTGGCCTTGACATCAAGGCAGTATTTGACTGAGTATGCCATCAAGGAGCTCGAGCAAAACTGGAGTCAAAGGAAATCAGGGAAATCTTTCCACTGGTTGGAGTCATACCGAGCAGCACGGTAGCACAGTGGTTAGCACAATTGCTTCACCGCTCCAGGGTCCCAGGTTCGATTCCTGGCTTAGGTCACTGTCTGTGCGGAGTCTACACGTTCTCCCTGTATCTGTGTGGGTTTCCTCCGGGTGCTTCGGTTTCCTCTCGCAGTCCAAAAATGTGTAGGTTAGGTGAATTGGCCTTGCTAAATTGCCCTTAGTGTACAAAAAGGTTGGGTTGGGTTACGGGTGTTGGGTGGAGGTGTGGGCTTAGGTAGGGTGCTCTTTCCAAGGGCCGGTGCAGACTCGATGGGCCGAATGGTCTCCTTCTGCACTGTAAATTCTATGATTCTAGCACAAAGGAAGATGCTTGTGGTTATTGGAGGTCAATTATTTCAGCCCCAGGTCATTGATACAGGAGTTCCTCAGGGTAGTGCCCTAGGCCCAATGACCTTGCCTCCATTAAAGGTCAGAAGTAGAGATGTGCAATCATCAGCCAACAATGTTCAGCAGCATTCATGTCTCCACAGATACTGAAGTTGTTCATTTCCATATGTCCATATGCAACAAAACCTGGACAACATTCAGGCTTCGGCTGATAAATGGCAAGTAACGGAACACAGCTGCCAGGCAAAGACCATCTCCAATAAGAGAGACTCTAACCAGCTCCCCATGACAATCAATGGCATTACCGTCACTGAATCAAATTGTGGGGGTTATTCTTGACCAGAAACTGAACTGGACCAAACATATAGATACTGTGGCTACTAGAGCAGGTCAGAGGCTGGGAATTCTGCAGCACGTAATTCTGGTCCTGGCTCACCAAGACCTGTCCCACATGACACACATCTGGAGTATGATGGAATACTCTCCACTTGCCTGGATGAGTGCGACTCCAACAACACTCGAGTAACTTGACACCATCCAGGACAAAGCAGCCCACTTGATTTGCACCCCATCTACCACCTTAAAGATTCACTACTTCCAACACCGACACCCAGTGGCAGCAATGTGCACTATATACAAGATGTACTGTAGAACCTCATTAAGGCTCCTTCGACAGCATCTTCCAAGAGTACAGCATATACACTGGAGTAAGTTCCCCTTCAAGCCACACACCATCCTGATTCCCCAGCGGCAGTGAAGGAACACCATGGACTGCAGCAGTTCAGGTAAGCAGCTTACCACCACCTTCTCAAAGGCAATTTGGGATGGAAATAAATGCTACACTCTACTCAATGTGGTCTCACCAATGCTCTGTACAGTTGTGGCAAGACTCTTCTACTCCCGTCCTATTTGCAATAAAGACCAACATTCCATATGTCTTCCTAATTACTCGCTACACATGCGTACTAACGTTTTGAGATTCATGTACCAGGACACACAGATCTTCCTGTGTGCTGAATTTTGCAGTCTCTTTCCATTTAAATACGATTCTGTTTTTTTTATTCTTCCTGCCAGATTTTGTGGACAATCTCATATTTTCCCACATTACACTCCGTCTACCAAACATTTGGCCATTCACATAACCTCTATACCGTTGCAGTCTCTTTGTATCTCTCATCATATGTTGCTTTCTTACCCATCTTTGTAGCATCAATCTGACTACAAAACAGTCCGTTCCTTCATCCAAATCAATGAAATGGATTGTTGATAGGTGAGGCCCCAGAACTGAACCCTGTCGCTCGCCAATCTGAAATGCTGGCCTTGCTAGTGATATCCACATCCATTGAACGATTAAAAAAAACCAAAATGATTTGTCAAACATTATTTCCCTATGGTAAAACCATGCTGTCTGCTTGATTTTATTAAGATTTTCTCAATATTCTACTAGTTTCTTAAAAATGGATTCCAGCTTTTTCCCAATGATGGATACTAAGCTATGCGTTCCTGCTTTCTGTTACCTTACTTTCTTGAACATAGCTGTTACAGTTGAGGTGTTCCAAATCTGCTGGGATCTTTCTGGAATCTGAGGGATTTTGGAAGATTACAGCCAGTGCATCCACTGTCTCTGCAGCCACTTTGTTTAAGACCTCAGACGTAGGCCATCAAGTCCAGGGAATTGTCTCGTTAGTTTTCCCAGTACTTTTTCATTTTTCGATAGTGATTGTTTTAAGTTTCTCCTTTTTGCTTCTTGATTTTCTACCACTCTTGGGATGCTTGTGTGTTTTCTCCCGTGAAGCCAGATATTAAATACTTGTTCAGAGCCTCTGCTATTTCCTTGTTTCCCATGATTAATTCTGCAGTCTCACCCTCTAAGGGACCTCTTTCTGTACTGTGAGCCCAATTCATTTTTTCGAATTAAGGGACAATTTAGCATGGCCAATCCACCTAGCCTGCACATCTTTGGGTTGTGAGGGCGAAACCCATGAAAACACGGGGAGTTTTATTCGTATGTTAGCAAAGGTGGAACAATGCTTCAGGTTCACTTAGTTTTGTTTGTGACCTTGGTGCTGGGAGGTCTGGAGGGCCTAGGAACATAGGAACAGGAGTAGGCCATTCAGCCTCTCGAGCCTTGTCTTTCCATTCAGTGAGATCATGGCTGATCTGTGACCTAACTCCATATACCTACCTTTTGCCCATATCCCTTTATCCATCTCGGATTTAAAATTGACAACTTCTCGCAAAAAGGTCAGGTTTTCTGGAATTGTTTGTATCCATGCTTTTTTAATGAGGTTTTACAAGCCTTGAAGTGAAGAGATGTTTTATGAAGAGGTTCATCGTTCAGTGATTTTGAGAAAAAACTTAAAATGAAAGAAACTGTGCTGTTGCCTGGAGACTGTGTTCAAGCGGCACAGAGAAAGACAGGAGCTGAGAGGCAGTTCAGTCAGCGGGTGTCAGAGAAGACATGGATTTTAAGCTAAGAAATACGATAAGACGAATGAGAAACCGAGTTTAGGGGATTCTTGTGTTTGCTCTGTAGTTGAAGCAGTAATGAGTTCACAGTGTGCGTTTGAATGTCTCTGAGAGAGGTAACAGTTAGATGAAAAGCATCGGGTGAATGTTCAGAAATTCACCGGGGCAAACAGTTTGCTAGCCCAAACAAGAAGCCGTGATGAGAAGATAGTTATAATTCTTCACCTGGATTTTATGTCAATAGTGATATTGCTGAGGGGTAAAGGAATATTGGGTAATTAAACCCATTTCTTGTGTTGGTGTTGAGATCTTTCCACCCTTTTTGTCTGACTATACTTCATTTTCTTGTTTTGATAATTATTTTATTAATAGTCGTTTGGACCTGTTGCTGTATGTTTCGGGTCTGTTGGAGAGTATCGGAAGGATTATGGGTCTGTTTGGGAGGTTTGGAGGGTTCTCGGGGTACAAGCTGAATGTAGGGAAAAGCGTGGTATTCCCAGTGAATGAGCTGGCACAGTGGGCTAATTTAGAGGGGGATGCCATTTTCGGTAGTGAAGGATAGGTTTAGGTATTTGGGGATTCGGGTAGCGAGGGAATGGACGGGGCTCCAGAAGTGGAACTTAACATAGCTGGTTGAGGAGGCCAGGGAAGATCTTAAGAGGTGAGATACACTGCAATTAACGCTGGCAGGGAGGGTCCAAGTGGTGGAAATGAATATTCTGCCGAGGTTCTTGTTTATCTTTCAGGCTCTCCCGATCTTTATACCAAAGTCTTTTTTCGGAATGTGGACACGATCATCTCGAACTTCGTATGGGCGGGGAAGGTGCCGAGGGTGGGGAGGACCCTGCTACAGAGGCAGAGGCAGCAGGGGGGGTTGGCGTTGCCGAACTTGCTTCATTATTATTGGGCGGTGAATGTGGAATAGGTGCAGCGGTGGTGGGAAGGAGAAGGGATAGTGTGGGTTCGGATGGAGAAGGAATCTTGTAAGGGGTCTTGTTTGAGGGCTATGGTGACGGCAGCGTTGCCAATGGCTCCGAGTAGGTATTCAGGGAGCCCAGTGGTGCAGGCCACGGTGAAGATATGGAATCAGCTGAGGAGGCATTTTAGGATGAAACGGATGTTGGTGCTAATGCCGCTGTGTGAGTGTCATGTGAGAGTACCTTTAAGACATGCATGTTTAAGCAATGTACCTTTAAGAAAACAGTGATGTCAGAGAGTGGGTGGAGCTGAGGTCAGGTCATCCATTTTGCAGTTTAGTTTTGCAGTTTGAAAAGAGCGCGGGGAGTGTCTGTGTTTGCAGTGAGCTGGATCTCTGCCATGAAAGACTATCTCTGGATCATTTGGGTGATTTAAACTCATAATAGGAAAGCCTTTAACCTGATGTGATTCTGTTTAAATGTGTTAAGTCTCTTGGATGTTTGAAGGAACATTTTTAGGAATTATTTACTGTTGCAATATTTTCTGAGTTATCTTTGAAGTAAGGGGTGTTAAGATATCCAATGTTTATTTAAGATGTTAAGTTGAGTTCATGGAATAAACAGTGCTTTGTGTTTAAAAACCCACGTGTCCATAATTGTAATCCCACACCTAGGGAACAAGCCGTGTGCTAGGAAAAGCAACAAATAGATTAAAGGGAGAAGTTGGTTGAACTCCATGATACATTTTGGGGTTCTGAAAACGCCTCGCCCATAACAACTGGGGGCTCGTCCGGGATAAAAGTCTTATCTATTGGATCGGCTTTTGTGAACTTAAAGACAGTGAAGGATTGTTGCTTTTCCGGTGTGGTATTTTAGTTTAAGTGGGGAGAGTGTTGTGAACAATGGCTCTTTCAGAAGCTCAGAGGTTTTTGGGGGTGGAGAATGTCACATGTAGTACTTTACGGACAGAAACGAAAAGCAGACTGTTAGATTTGGCAAGAACATTGCAGTTAACATTACCTGACAAAATGCGAAAAGATGAGGTAATTATGGCGGTGGTTAAGCGTTTAAAGTTGCCTGAGATAGAGTTTGACTCATTGGAAATGGCAAAAATTCAGTTGCAAATTCAACAAATGGAACAGGAGAAAGAATTAAAGCGGCTTGAGTACGAGAGTGAGGGAGAGGAAAGTGAAAGAGAGAGAGAAGAAAGAGAAAGAGAGAGCGAGGAAAAAGAAAAGGTGAGAGAAGAAAGGAGAAAAGAAAGAATAGCCCTCGCAGAAGAAAAAGAAAGGGAGGTACAGATCAGCGAAAAAGATAAAGAGAGGGAGTTTGAACTTCAGAAAATGGGCATGAAACATGACAATCAGTTAAAATTGGCAGACGTAAAGGGAAACGTACAGTTGGATGATAGTGATGAGGATAGTGAGAAAGAGCGTCAAAGTTGAAGGCTTGGTGGGAATCTATTTAAATATGTCCAAGCATTGCCAAGGTTTGACGAGAAGGAAGTGGAAGCCTTTTTTATTTCATTTGAAAAGGTAGCTAAACAAATGAAATGGCCACAGGACATGTGGGTGTTACTGATTCAAACAAAGCTGGTAGGTAGAGCTAGTGAAGTGTTTGCATCACTATCGGAGGAGGTATCTGGAACGTATGAGGAGGTGAAGAAATCCATCTTAAGTGCATATGAGCTAGTGCCTGAAGCTTACAGACAAAGGTTTAGAAATTTAAGGAAAGAATGTGGTCAAACTTACATGGAGTTTGAAAGGCTCAAACAGAGTAATTTTGATAGGTGGATAAGGGCTCTGAAAATAGACCAAACGTATGAAGCACTCAGAGAAATTATACTTTTGGAGGAGTTTAAAAATTCAATTCCTGATGTACTGAGAACTCGTGTGGAAGAACAGAGGGTTAAAACGGTGAGATTAGCAGCGGAAATGGCAGATGATTATGAATTAGTTCATAAATCAAAGATTGGTTTCCGACATCAGTTTCAGCCAGTGAGGGATAGAAACTGGGGACATGAGAAATACTCAAGTGGTAACGGTAAAGGTGATCTGATGGGAAACAATAAAGAGAGTGTACCTCAGATTAAAAAAGATCTCCAGGAGGGTGGAAAAGGAATGAAAAGTTTCAGATGTTTTCACTGTAATAAACTAGGCCATGTAAAGTCACAGTGTTGGTGCTTGAAGAAAAGCACTGGGAAGGCTGATGTGGTAAAACAAGATAAGACAGTGGGGTTTGTTAGAGTGGTAAAGGAAAGCCCAAGGGAAGCGAAGGCGGTGCAAATGATTGTACAGCCTGTTCAAGAAGTAACTGTTCAGAAGGTGCCAGATGTTTTTAAAGTATTTACTTGTGTGGGTAAAGTTTACTCATGTGTGTCAGGAGGAGCAGGTAAAGAAGTCACAATTTTAAGAGATACAGGGGCTAGTCAATCTTTAATGGTAAGAGATGAGGAATTATGTAGTTTGGGAAGAATGCTGCCAGAAAAGGTGGTGATATGTGGAATTGAGGGTGAGAGGAGTAACGTTCCATTATATAACGTAAGGTTGGAAATTCCAGTGAAGAGTGGTGAACTGGCAGTAGGAGTAATAGGTAAACTATCTTGTCCAGGAATACAGTTTATCTTGGGTAATGATATAGCTGGATTGCAGGTGGGAGTGATGCCTACTGTGGTTGATAAGCCAGTGGAAAATCAGTCAACTGAAGTGTTGAAGGAAGAATATCCAGGGATTTTTTCGGATTGTGTAGTAACAAGGTCGCAAAGTCACAGGTTAAGACAAGAGGAGAAATCAAAGAGTGAAGTTGAAGTGCAATTATCAGAAACGATTTTTGATCAGATGGTTGAAAAAGAACAAGTACAAGTGGAGGATGAGGCGGATATTTTTAGTTCAGGAAAATTGGCGGCGTTACAACAGAAAGATGTAGAAATAAAACGGATGTATCAGAAAGCATACACGGAAGTTGAATCTGAGAGTATACCAGAGTGTTATTACCGTAAAAATGATGTCTTGATGAGAAAATGGAGACCTGTACATATGCAGGCGGATGAAAAGTGGGCAGAAGTTCATCAAGTAGTATTGCTGGTAGGGTTTAGAAAGGAGGTGTTGTGAGTTGCACATGAGGTACCAGTAGGAAGTCATTAGGGAATAAGGAAAACTCAAGCTAAAATCCAGAAACATTTTAATTGGCCTGGACTACATAAAGATGTAGTTAAATTTTGTCAATCATGTCACACATGTCAAGTGACAGGGAAACCTCAAGCAGTGATAAAACCAGCGCCCTTAATACCCATTCCAGCATTTGAGGAACCTTTTATAAAGGTCCTAATCGATTGTGTAGGACCGCTTCCTAAAACAAAAAGTGGGAATCAATATCTTTTGACTGTAATGGGTGTGTCTACTAAGTTTCCAGAGGCCATTCCAGTACGTAATATTACAGCTAAAAGGATTGTGGAGGAATTACTTAAATTCTTTACTAGATATGAACTACCCACAGAAATTCAATCGGATCAAGGAACAAACTTTACTTCAAAGTTATTCAAAGAAGTTATGGATAGCTTATGAATAAAACAATTTAAATCAACTGTGTACCATCCAGAATCGCAGAGAGCGTTAGAAAGGTGGCATCCGACATTGAAGACAATGTTGAGGGCGTATTGTCAAGATTATCCAGAGGGTTGGGATAAAGGAATCCCATTTGTATTGTTTACAATTAGGGATGCACCTAATGAGTCTACCAAATTTAGTCCTTTTGAACTAATTTTTGGTCATGAGGTAAGAGGACCACTTAAATTGAATAAGGAAAAATTGGTGGGGGAGAAATCAGAAATTACACGATTGGATTACATGTCAAATTTTAGGGAACGATTAAATGGAGCAGGTGAATTGGCTAGACAACATTTGAAAGTTGCACAAAATGTGATGAAACGGGTAACGAACAAGAAATCCAAAGTTCGTAGTTTTGCCAGTGGGGATAAAGCTTTAGTGTTGTTACCAGTGGTAGGGGAGCTTTAAAAGCTAGGTTTTGTGGACCGTATCAGATTGAAAGGAAATTAAGTGAGGTGAATGATGTGGTAAAAACACCAGATAGAAGGAAGACTCACCGTGTGTGTCATGTGAATATGCTTAAAAGGTACTTTGAAAGGGAAGGAGAGAAAAAGGTTTTAATGATTCTAACTCAAAGTGACGAACCAAATCCAGATGACTGTGAATTTGACATACCTCAAATTAAATTGGAAAATGAGGATGTTCTTAAAAATTGGGATGAATTGTTAAGTTACCTTCCAGAGGAAAAACAAACTGACCTGAAAGAGTTATTGATATCACATGGGCAAGTTTGTAGAGATAAATTGGGAAGTACTAAAATGGCAATACATGATGTAGATGTGGGAAATACTGTTCCAATCAAACAACATCCATATAGACTTAATCCTTTAAAATTGGCACAGGTTAACAGAGAGATTGAGAGTATGCTGAAGAATGGCATAATTGAAGTGGGTTGCAGTCAATGGAGCTCACCCATAGTGATGGTACCTAAACCAGACGGTACCCAACGGTTGTATGTGGACTATCGAAAGGTGAATGCAGTTACAAGAATGGACTCTTATCCTATCCCACGTTTGGAGGATTGCATTGAGAAAGTGGGACAATCCGCTTTTATTTCCAAATTGGATTTACTGAAAGGTTACTGGCAAGTACCTTTATCTGAAAGGGCGAAGGAGATTTCAGCTTTTGTGACTCCAGATGGTATATACCAGTTCAAAGTTATGCCATTTGGCATGAAAAACACCCCAGCAACATTTCAACGGTTAGCTAATACAGTAGTTTCAGGATTACCCAATTGTGCGGTATACATCGACGATCTGATAGTTTTCAGCCAGACATGGAAAGAATATTTAAAATATTTGAGGGAGTTATTCGATCGACTTCAGGAGGCGGGTTTGGTGATAAACCTAGCCAAAAGTGAATTTGGAAAAGCCCAAGTCACTTACCTTGGCCGTACAATCGGACTGGGTCGACTGGTCCCACGGGATGTGAAAACGAAAGTTATTGGGGAGTTTCCGATACCCTCGACATGACGGGAAATAATGCGATTTCTTGATATGAGTGGATTTTACCGGAAATTTGTACCAAATTTTAGCAGTGTGGTCGCTCCACTGACGGACGTGCTCAAGAAGCGGAACAAATTCCAGTGGACAGCGGATTGTCAACAGGCATTTGACTGCCTGAAGGCTGTGTTAACCACTGCTCCTGTGTTAGTCATCCCAAATTATACCAAACCCTTCAAAGTGGCTGTTGATGCGAGTAATGTGGGCGTAGGTGTGGTGCTAGACGAAGGGCTAGAGCGGCCGGTTGGTTATTTTTCAAAGAAATTGATTTCTCACCAGAAAAAGTATTCGACGATTGAGAAGGCGACTTTTAGTTTGGTGCTGGCTTTGCAACATTTTCACATTTATGTGACCAGCAATCCATCTGACACCATTGTATATACTGATAATAATCCGTTGACGTTTTTGGAGCGATTCCGGAATAACAATGCAAGGCTGTTTCGCTGGAGTTTATTGTTACAGCCATTTCATTTAAAAATAGTACATGTGGCAGGATGGGAAAATGTGATAGCCGATGCTTTGTCACGAATGTGATCATTTGAGAAGGTTTTCGGTTGGAGGAAGAAGAACAAAGAAAAATGGACTACATTATTATACCTGTTTGCCTGTGTTGTTTTTTTAAAAAAACGTAAAGGTATATTTACTGTGTACATTTCTTAGTGGATGGTGAAAAATGAAACCATCTTGAAGTTGATGGTTTCTTTTTTTCTTGGAGGGAGTTGTCATGTGAGAGTGCCTTTAAGACATGGATGTTTAAGCAATGTACCTTTAAGAAAACAGTGATGTCAGAGAGTGGGTGGAGCTGAGGTCAGGTCAGCCATTTTTAGGAATTATTTACTTTTGCAATATTTTCTGAGTTATCTTTGAAGTAAGGGGTGTTAAGAGATCCAATGTTTATTTAAGATGTTAAGTTGAGTTCATGGAATAAACATTGTTTTGTGTTTAAAAACCCACGTGCCCATAATTGTAATCCCACACCTAGGGAACAAGCCGTGTGCTAGGAAAAGCAACAAATAGATTAAAGGGAGAAGTTGGTTGAACTCCATGATACATTTTGGGGTTCTGAAAACGCCTCGCCCATAACAGTGAGAATCATGAGTTTGAGCCGGGGGGGGGGAATGGATAGTGTATATAGGAGATGGAGGGGAGTGGCGCTGGTCAAGGTGAGGGATTTGTATTTGGAGGAAGGGTTCGCCAATCTGGAGGAGCGAAGGGAGAGGGTAAAGCTGCTGAGGGGTAGTGAGTTCAGGTATCTGCAGGTTAGGGAAAGGTCTGAAGAGGGCTCCCTAGGTTGCCAGGATATACCCTGCTGGAGCGACTGCTGCTTCTGGATGTGGAAGGGGAGGGAGAAATTGGGGATATATCTAAGTGGCTGTGGGAGCAGGGAAGTGTGCGGGTGGTGAAGATCAAGGAGAAATGTGAAGCGGAGTTGGGAATGGAGATCAATTGGGGAGTATGGAGTGAGGCACTGCGAATGAACTGGACCTCTTGTGCAAGGATGAGCCTGATACAGTTTAAGGTGGTGCACAAGGTGCATATGACGCAGGTGAGAATGAGTGGGTTCTTTCAGGGAGTAGCAGATGAGGGTGGGAGGTGTGGGCGGGGGCCTGGGTGGGAATGTTCACTACCCTGAGCCAGGATAGTGGAGGAGGAGGAGGAACCGGACACTTTGGTGGCGATATTTGGGGTTACAGAGAAGCCGGAGCTCGTGGAGAGGAGGAAGGCCGATGTCGTGGCCTTCGCCTCTCTGATTTCATGGCGGCGAATTTTGCTGGAGTGGCGGTCAACATCGCCACTGGGGGTAACAGCATGGCTGGGTGACCTGTACGATTTCCTGCGATTAGAGAAGAGTTAAGGGGCTCAGCAGGGGAGTTTGAGAAAAGCTGGGGGATGTTTGTGACTGTGTTTGAGGAGCTATTCGTCGCAGGGAATGTGGGGGGCGGGGGGTGGGGGGGGGGGGGGGGTGGGGGGTTTGATGGTGAAAAGGGGGGAAAATCTGTACAGACTTTATAGTTGATTGTTTGGAAGTATGTTTCCCGGGGTGTTTACTTGCTCTAACCTGCTTTGATACAAGTTTGTAATAAAATACATTTAAAAAAAAAAAATTAACAGTCGTTTGGTAGTACAGAACTTAAAGGGACACATCAAAGCTTTTCACCTTGCACTCACCAGGACACTTCACAAAATTAACAGTAAAAAGGGGAAACAACAACAGATACAATAGGAGAAGGGAATGCTAATTAGCACAGTGGTTAGCACTGTTGCTTCACAGCTCCAGGGTCCCCGGTTCAATTCCAGGCTTGGGTCACTGTCTGTGTGGAGTCTGCACGTTCTCCCTGTGTCTGCGTGGGGTTCCTCCGGATGCTCCGGTTTCCTCCCACAGGTCCTGAAAGACGTGCTGTTAGGTAATTTGGACAGTCTGAATTCTCCCTCCGTGTACCCGAACAGGTGCCGGAATGTGGCGACTTGGGACTTTTCGCAGTAACTTCTTTGCAGTGTTAATGTAAGCCTACTTGTGACAATAAAGATTATTATATAAGATTATTCCTAATTGCCTAGCAAGTGGACTCTGGCTGAACATCATTTTGGCTTGGCGGCGGCATCCTGTGAGTGGTGAATGCCACCCCTGTTGCTACTGCATAGTAGCAGTGTGAAACAGCTAGTTGCTCAAACCTTTGAGATACGTTTTCCCTTCCAGGTAGACTAGGCACTTTTGCAGCATCAAAAATGATGGCCCATGAGTTTGCGTGTTATACAATGCAAAGATGTTCTGTCTATCACACAAATTAGTGATGTAAATAAATTTCAATGCCAGTGTGGTGCTAGGTATGTGGACTGTATGTCCCAAAGACTGTATGTCCCAAAGACTGGCGGATCGCATCAAACAGCATGTCCAAGCTGCTATTCACAATGGGCCTGATACATACCCAACCAGCCTGTGCTTGGAAAACTCAAAACATCGTGTCCAACGTGAGATATGATTCTGTAATTGGACAACACTAGCTAAATAATCCTCGGTACTAAGAATTACATTGACAACCAATTTAAGAACAGAAAGAACATGTACACACTTTGTGCCTGTTTAAACTGAACAAAATAAGTAAAAGCCATTCACTGATTTGTTCCCCAGGGCAATGCCTTGACCAATCAGAGTCAAGCTGCCTGGTTTAAATTTCAAACAATGCTTGGCATTATCTGCCAGTCACTATTACTGGTGCATGGCAACATCCCCACCAATCAGAGTCCACTTGCCAACTGATCAGTGTTCTCTTCTCATACAGAATAAATTGTTGTTTTCTTCTTTCACTGGTGTTTTGCGACGTGTCCTGATGAGGACATGACAAAAAGCTTTGACTGTCTCTTCTGTCAGCAATTCTCAAATATTTTATTCTTTGTGATGAAAGTTAATCAGTCTACTGTGAATTTGTTCAGTAACTTCACACCATGGTATCTAAAGAAAGAAAGTTAGGATCTATCAAGCCAGCTTTCACTCTTGGAACTAGTGCTTCCAGCTTTAATATCAGATCAATCAGAAAGAACCAATTAGTGGGAGAAAAAGGATAATTATAATCTTTATTGTCACAAGTAGGCTTACATTAACACTGCAATGAAATTACTGTGAAAAGTCCCTGGTCGTCACATTTCAGCGCCTTTTCGGGTACAAGGCCTTCTAGATAAGATTGGATAACATCTCAGGCCCCACGCCTTCATGTATTGCATGATCAAGACTTACAATATGGCTCAAGGGAACCCCAACAGGAGTAGGTCAGACAAGGCAGAGCCTTGAGATAGGTGTCCCAGGACTTCCAGTTGCGGCTATGCCTAGGTAGGTCGCACGTTCGGCAGCTCCCGCCGGGAACGGACTTTTTGGCTCTTCAGAGGGGCCCCAACGGCAATTGCTCGATGGCTCCCAGTGTGGGAAGGTGATAGCAAGGTTCCCCCGGCACTATATTGATTGGACCAGGAGTGGAGTGGTTACGAAAGTGACCCTGGTGCAGCGAAAGTGCAAGGGAGGAAAAGCAAGATGGCGGCGGGTGGAAACCAAGCAGCGTGGGCGCAGTGGTCACAGGAGCAGCAGGAGTTCCTTAAACGCTGCTTTGCGGAGCTGAAGACAGAAATGCTGGCGCCAATGAAGGCGGCGATTGAGAAGCTTGTGGAGACCCAGAAGGCCCAAGAGGCGGCGATCCAGGAGGTGCGGCAAAAAGCCTCGGAGAACGAGGATGAGATCTTGGGCCTGGCGGTGAAGGTGGAGGCGCATGAGGCGCTGCATAAGAGGTGGCAGTAAAAATTTGAGGACCTGGAGAATAGGTCGAAGAGGAAGAATCTTCGGATTCTGGGTCTCCCTGAAGGAGTGGAGGGACCCGATGTCGGGGCATATATGAGCACGATGCTCAATTCGCTGATGGGCGCGGGAGCTTTCCGAGGCCCCTGGAGCTGGATGGAGCTCATTGGCTCCTGGCAAGGAGACCCAAGGCCAACAAACCACCAAGGGCTGTAGTGGTGAGGTTCCACCGCTTTATGGACAGAGAGTGTGTCCTGAGATGGGCCAAAAAAGAACGAAGCAGCAGACGGGAGAACACGGAGATCCAAATCTACCAGGACTGGAGTGCGGAGGTGTCTAAGAAGAGGGCGGTTTTAAGGCGGTTCTCCATCGGAAGGGGGTGAAGTTCGGGATAACATAGAATTTACAGTGCAGAAGGAGGCCATTCGGCCCATCGAGACTGCACCGGCTCTTGGAAAGAGCACCCTACCCAAGCCCATACCCCCACCCTATCCCCATAACCCAGTAACCCCACCCAACACCAAGGGCAATTTTGGACACCAAGGGCAATTTATCATGGCCAATCCACCTAACCTGCACATCTTTGGACTGTGGGAGGAAACCGGAGCACCCGGAGGAAACCCGCGCACACACTGGGAGGATGTGCAGACTCCGCACAGACAGTGACCCAAGCCGGAATCGAACCTGGGACCCTTGAGCTGTGAAGCAATTGTGCTATCCACAATGCTGCCGATGCTGCAGCCAGCGCGATTGTGGGTCACGTTCCAAGATCGGCACCACTATTTTGAAACGCCTGATGAGGCATGGGACTTTATCCTGTCTGAAAAGTTGGACTCAAACTGAGGGGTTTGTCGTGGGGGGATGTTTACTGTGTTTACTGCGTTTGGGGAATGTTCTTATTGTTTTGGTGCTGGGTGGGGATGGGTGAATGGATTTGATGTGGGAGCTGTGGGAGAGTGTGGGCGTCGGTGTTGGAGGGGCAGGGCCCCGCGAAGTTGAGGCCCGGGGATAGGGAGTTGGGGATAAGGCGGCAAAAATGAGCTGCGCCAGAGGGGGCGGGGCCTGCTCAGACGGAAAGCGCAGGCTTTTTCACGCGTTAGGGAAGGATGGGGGCGGGGCTGCGGGGAAGGGCGGTGCTGGAGAGGAGCGCACACTGACTGCCAAAGGGTGGGGGGATTCTCACACTGGGGGGTCAATGGAATGGTGGGAGAGGCCAGGGTCAGCAGGAGTCAGCTGACTTACGGGAGTGTCATGGGGGGAGCAAAATGGCTAGATGAGGATCTAGCGAGGGGGTGGGGGGGAACTGGGTTACTGCTGCATTGGCCAAAGGGGAGCTGGAAGTAGGAGAGGTAGTCAGGGCGGGCATCCGCCGCCTGGGGGACTGGAGGGTGCGGGAGGCGCGGGCACGTGGCTGGCCTAGAAAAGGAGATGGCTAGTCGGCAGGGGGAGGGGGGGCGTAGCCCCCTGATCCGGCTGATAACTTGGAATGTGAGGGGCCTGAACGGGCCGGTCAAGAGGGCCCAGGTGTTCGTGCACTTAAAGGGACTGAAGGCAGACGTGGTTATGCTCCAGGAGACACATCTGAAGGTGGCAGATCAGGTTCGGCTGAGAAAGGGATGGGTAGGGCAGGTCTTTCATTCAGGGCTGGATGCGAAGAATAGAGGGGTTGCAATACTGGTGTGGAAGCGGGTGTCGTTCGAGGCACTGAATATTGTAGCGGATAATGGAGGTCGATATGTGATGGTGAGTGGTAGGTTGCAGGGGGTGCGGGTGGTACTGGTGAACGTTTTTTGCCCCGAATTGGGATGATGACGGATTTATGAAACGCATGCTGGGTCGGATTCCGGATCTGGAGGTAGGAAGCTTGATAATGGGGGAGTACTTCAACACGGTGCTGGACCCAGCACTGGACCCAGAACTGGACCGTTCCAGGTCCAGGACGGGTAAGAGGCCATTGCGGCCAAGGTGCTCGGGGTTTATGGACCAGATGGGGGAGTGGATCCATGGAGGTTTGTCAGGCCGCAGGCCAGGGAATTTTCCTTCTTTTCCCACGTCCATAGAACCTACTCCTGGATAGATTTTTTTCATTTTGAGTAGGGTGCTAATCCCGAAAGAGGAGGGAACGGAATACCATAGCCATCTCGGACCACGCCCCGCATTGGGTGGAGCTGGAGTTGGGGGAGGAGAGGGACCAGCGCCCCCTGTGGTGCCTCGATGTGGGTCTGTTGGCGGATGAGGGGGTGTGCGGGCGGGTGCGGGGGTGTATTGAAAGATACTTGGAGGCCAACGACAACTGGGAGGTGCAGCTGGGGGTAGTCTGGGAGGCGTTGAAGGTGGTGGTCAGGGGAGAGCTAATCTCCATTAGGGTCCACACGGAGAAGAGAGAGAGGAGGGAGAGATTGGTGGGGGAGATTTTAAGGATGGACAGGAGTTATGCAGAGGCTCCCGAGGAGGGTCTACTTGGGGAGCGACGGAACCTCCAGACGGAATTCGACCTGATGACCACCGGGAAAGCAGAGGCACAGTGGAGGAAAGCGCAAGGGGCGGCGTATGAGTATGGGGAGAAGGCGAGTCGGATGCTGGCACATCAGCTTCGTAAGAGGGAGGCAGCGAGGGAGATTGGTGGAGTTGGGGATAGAGGGGGGAATATGGTGCGGAGTGCGGTGAGAATAAACGAGGTATTTAGGGACTTCTATGGGGATCTGTACAGGTCTGAGCCCCCAGCGGGGGAGGAGGGGATGCGACGATTCCTAGATCAGCTGAGGTTCCCGAGGGTGGAGGAGGAGCAGGTGGCTGGTTTGGGGGCGCCGATTGGACTGGAGGAGCTGGTTAAAGGATTGGGGAACATGCAGGCGGGGAAGGCCCCGGGGCCGGATGGGTTCCCGGTTGAATTTTACATGAAATACGTGGACCTGCTGGGCCCGTTGCTAGTGAGGACTTTTAATAAGGCGAGAGAGGAGGGGACCTTTCCCCCCGACAATGTCCAGGGCGCTGATTTCTTTGATCTTGAAGAGGGACAAGGATCCATTGCAATGTGGGTCGTATAGACCGATCTCGCTCCTCAATGTTGACGCTAAGATGCTGGCGAAGGTGCTGGCTTGAGAATTGAGGACTGTGTCCCGGGGGTGATCCATGAGGACCAGACGGGATTTGTGAAGGGTAGGCAGCTAAATACAAATGTGCGGAGGCTCCTCAATGTGATTATGATGCCCTCGGTGGAGGGGGAAGCGGAGGTAGTGGCAGCTATGGACGCGGAGAAGGCCTTTGATCGGGTGGAGTGGGAGTATCTCTGGGAAGTGTTGCAGAGGTTTGGGTTTGGGTTCGGGGAGGGGTTCATCAATTGGGTCAGGCTGCTATATAGAGCCCCGGTGGCGAGTGTGGCTACGAACCGGCGGAGGTCGGAGTACTTTCGGCTGTACCGGGGCACTGGCAATCGAACCGCTGGCCATGGCACTGAGGGAGTCTAGGAAATGGAGGGGATTGGTTCGGGGAGGGAGAGGAACACCGGGTGTCGTTGTATGCCGATGACCTGTTGTTGTATGTTACGGATCCAGTGGAGGGGATGGCGGTGGTCATGCGGATCCTTAGGGAGTTTGGGGACTTTTCGGGGTATAAACTCAACGTAGGGAAGAGTGAGCTCTTTGTGGTGCATTCAGGGGACCAGGGAAGGGGGATAGATGAGCTACCGCTGAAGAGGGCGGAAAGGAACTTTCGGTACCTGGGGATCCAAGTAGCTCATGCGGATCCTTAGGGAGTTGGGGGGCCCTGCACAAGCTCAATTTGACGCGGTTGGTGGAGCAGATGGAGGAGGATTTTAAAAGATGGGATATGCTGCCACTCACACTAGCGGGTAGGGTGCAGTCGGTCAAAATGACGGTCCTTCCGAGGTTTCTCTTTGTTTTCCAGTGCCTTCCCATTTTGATCCTCAAGGCCTTTTCAAACGGTTAAGCAGGAGCATCATGGGATTTGTGTGTGAGAATAAGACCCCAAGGGTGAAGAGGGTGTTTCTGGAGCGTAGCAGGGACAGGGGGGGGCTGGCGCAGCCAAAGTTATGTGGCTATTATTGGGCAGCCAATGTGGCGATGATCCGTAAGTGGGTAATGGAGGGAGAGGAGGCGGCGTGGAAGAGGCTAGAGATGGCGTCCTGTGTAGGCACGAGCCTGAGGGCGTTGGTGACGGCACCGCTGCCGCTCTCGCTGACAAGGTACACCACGAGTCCGGTAGTGGCGGCGACGCTGAAGATCTGGGGGCAGAGGAGGCGACACAGGGGCGAGGTGGGAGCCTCGGTTTGGTCCCCGATTCGGGAGAACCATCGGTTCGTCCCGGGAAGGATGGATGGGGGGTTTCGGAGCTGGCATCGGGCAGGGATTAGAAGAATGGGGGACCTGTTCATCGATGGGACGTTTGCGAGCCTAGGGGCGCTGGAGGGGAAGTTTGGGCTACCCCCGGGAAACGCTTTCAGGTACATGCAAGTGAGGGCGTTTGTGAGGCGGCAGGTGAGGGAATTCCCGCTGCTTCCGGCACGTGGGATTCAGGACAGGGTGATTTTGGGTGTGTGGGTTGGAGAAGGCAAGGTTTCGGCGATTTACCAGGAGCTGCAGGAAGAAGAGGAGGCCTCGGTGGAGGAGTTTCAAAGGGCACGTGGGAGGAGGAGCTTGGGGAGGAGATAGATGAGGGTCTGTGGGCTGATGCCCTGAGTAGGGTTAATTCTTCCTCCTCTTGCGCCAGGCTCAGCCTAATACAGTTTAAAGTTACTCACAGAGCGCATATGACAGGGGCGAGGTGGAGTAGGGTCTTTGGGGTGGAGGACAGATGTGGGAGGTGCTCGGGGAGCCCAGCAAATCACGTCCATATGTTCTGGTCGTGCCCGGTGCTGGATGGGTTGTGGAGGGGTTTTGCGAGGACTATGGTCAAGGTGGTGAACACCTGGGTCAAGCCGAGCTGGGGATTGGCATTATTTGGGGTATCGGACGAGCCGGGAGTGCAGGAGGCGAAAGAGGCTGGTATTCTGGCCTTTGCGTCCCTGGTAGCCCAGCGGAGGATTTTGCTACTTATGGGGTGGCGTTTGGGTTAAGGTGGGGGGTTTCCCTATTTGTTTTCTTTACTGTTATATGGGGGGTTATTGTATATGGGGGAAATCCAATGTATAATATCTGCTTGTTGTGTTCTTGTTTCTTTCTTCTTGTTGGGGGTGGGGTTTTGTTGAAAATTTGTTGAAATATTTGAATAAATATATTTTTTAAAAAAGAGATGGGTATCCCAGACTTGACAGAATGCATCTGATTTAGAACACGTCACAGACATTAGGAACTCCAGGAAAATATATTAAATGTCTAATTTATGCCACTTTTGAACTGAAGGATCCTTGTTCCTGACCCAGGAGCAGAAGATATTTTTATGAGTTGCAAAAGTTAGGATGTTGCACAGCCTTTTTCATTAACATCGGTAATTATCCCATCTGGGATACCCAGAATTAGGAACAACGGGTTAAGTTCAAAGGCTCTGACAATATCCACTCAAGCTCCCTAACTACACCAGACCAATAGGATTGAATCTTAACACAGGTCCATTCACAGTGTAAATAATCATTCTCGACTACCAGACACTTTAGAAAAATTGGAGATCAAACCTATGTGTCAGACTAAGTATGATATGCAAACAGTACAGTATCTTAAATTGAGTCTCCTTCACTCTATTACAAACAAATAGAATCAATCAACTGAGGAAGGTTAGCCCCGTATACCTGCCTAAAAGAAGGGGTGATTGCAACACCCATGTACTTAAACCTCAACGGGGACCATTTAAAAGGAAAATTGGAACGGGTATGCCCCTCAACTCTCTCACAGGTATAGCCTCCGGCTTTGTAAAATTAAGCTGATAACCGGAGAAGGCACTAAACCGATCCACCGCATCAATAATAGCGGAAACTCAGTCATCCGGCTTTGACACAAACAGCAGCACATCAACCGCGTTAAGTGTAATCTTAAGCAGCCTCTCCCCAGAAACCAGCCCTGATATCAATGGGCTCCTCCTAATAGCCTCCGCAAGCATCTCTGTGGCCAATGCAAACAGCAGGGCACATCCCTGTGTGCTCCTCTCTGCAAGCCAAAGTTCTCAGACCTAAAACCATTTGTGAGTACTGCCGCCAAGTACTGAACCCATTTAATGTATTCCTCACCCAACCCAAATCTCCACTGTGTGAATACCAAATAATTCCAGTCTACCCGATCAAAGGTTTTCTCCCCATCAAGGGCAGCACGGTGGCGCAGTGGATAGCACTGCTGTCTCACTGTGCCGAGGTCCCAGGTTCAATCCCGGCTCTGGGTCACTGTCAGTGTGGAGTTTGCACATTCTCCCCGTGTTTGCGTGGGTTTTGCCCCCACAACCCAGGTGTGCAGGGTAGGTGGATTGGCCACGCTAAATTGCCCCTTAATTGGAAAAATGAAGTGAATACTCTACATTTATTTTTAAAAAAGGTTTTCTCCCCATCCAAGGAGATGACCAGCCCGTCTATTGCCCACTTCTGGAAATCCTGGAGCACATTCAATAACCGTCTAACTTTGTTACTGGGAAACCTACCGTTAATGAGCCCAGTCAGATCCTCTCAGTCAATTAATGGTAAAACTCCTTCTACCCGCCTCGCCTGTACTTCAGACAACAATTTCAAATCAATATTCATAAGCGAGATTGCCCTGATGGTTGTTGGTCTTCAAAATCAGGGAGATGGCTGCCTCCCGCAAAGTCGGTGGCAGCAGACGTGCCTCAAAGGAGGGACAATACGTACCCACCAATGGTTCCATTGACAGATCATTAAACTCCCTGTAGAACTCGCACCCAAAACCGTCTGGCCTCGGGGCCTTCCCAGACTGATGCTCCTTTTTAAAAAAAATTATTTTTATTCAGATTTTTATCAAAACATAATTTTTGCATAACCATTAACACCATTTAACAAAACAAGGCAAACGTTAACATTATATAAAGAAAAAAGAACAAAAATACGCAACATTCCTCCGTCTATCTTGCCGGGACACCGACTGATGCTCCTTAATGACCATGCCTATTTTGAGAGAGAGAAGCACTAAAGACAGATCTCTGAAATCAAAGGAGCTCAAGGGAAGAGCTCCATGTGTGCCATCACAACATCAGATTGACCAGACTTGCATAATAAAGCATAGAAATCCATTAATCTGCTCAGTTTTCATTAACCTACAGTGCAGAAGGAGGCCATTTGGCTCATCAAGCCTGCACCAACTTCTGGAAAGAGCACCCGACACAAGCCCACGCCTCCACTCCATCCCTATAACCCGGTAACCCCACCCAATCTATTGGACATTAACGGGCAATTTATCATGGACAGTCTACCTAACCTGCACATCTTTGGACTCGTATTCATTTTTTCTCAACGGAATATATCTTTGTTGTGAGGTTATGAGACATCTCCCGAGGTATATGACATTACTTGTCTTCCACTTTAGTCAACCCTTCATACCCTTAATTCCCTTACAATTGCCATTATTTAAGTTTAAGACTCCAGCTTCAGATCCACAATTCTCACCCTCAAAGTGAATGTGAAATTCTAAGATGTTATGATCACTCTTGCCTGGAGGATCCTTTACACTGAGATCATTAATTAATGCTGTCACAGTCCACATTATCAGGTCTAAAAGAGACAAGTCCCTGGTTTGGTTCCAGAATGTATTGTTCGAAGAAAATCCTCCATGCCACCTTTGCCAATTTGATTTGTCCAATCTATATGAAGATTAAAATCACATGCAATTATTACAGTACCTTCCAAACATTCTACTTGTCAGTTCTTTGTGAGAGACAAGAGGTTTAAGTTACATTTTGAAATAACAAGCACTGCATTTTTCTCTTGCCACTTTTGTTGTATTCACCTATTTCCATTTGCAAATAATTTGTTCCTTGCCATCCGGGGCAGGATCAGCTTGGACAGCATTGTCCCCACTACACTTCGTGTTTCTCCGGAAATTTGAAGCCTCGATCACCTTAAACTGTCAGATTTCTCAATGCTTTTTTTTTCAATTCCACTGTTTTGAGTACTACCTTTTCATCAAAAGTAATCCAAGCTCCATTTTAACAGAGTGGGAGACGAAAACAAATGGAAATATTCAAATCCTACAGTTGATCTTTGAGTATCATGTGCTAATTGAAGTAGATGTGAATAATAAAGCTGAGTTCCCTCCTGACATGTACAGTTCAGTAAAGGTCAGTGCAATCCCATTGTTCACCATCTACAAGCAGAGAATCATAAATTGTTGCCAGTCATTTTCTACACCAGAGTAATTATAGACAGTATGGAGCCCCAGGCTGCAAGTCTTCAATGACTGCATTTCAGAGAGTGAAAGAGAGAGGGGTAATTTTTATAATAATCTTTATTAGTGTCACAAGTAGGCTTCCATTAACACTACAATGAAGTTACTGTGAAAATTCCCCAGTCGCCACACTCTGGCGCCTGTTCGGGTACACTGAGGGAGAATTTAGAATGTCCAATTCACCTAACAAGCGCGTCTTTCTGGACTTGTGGGAGGAAACAGGAGCTCCTGGAGGAAACCCACGCAGACACAGGGAGAACGTGCAGACTCCGCACAGACAGTGACCCAAGTCGGGAATCGAACCAGGGTCCTTGGCGCTGTGAAGCAACAGTGCTAACCACTGTGCTACCATGCCACCCGTTAAGGCATTGTGTTCAGATAGTTTTATTGACATAAAATAAATTATTGGAAGTATGCTTTTAAAAGCTTATTCTGAGGACAATTATTACATGTCTGTTTTTTGCAATGTTCATACTGTATTGCGGACCCACTTAATGCTCGACAGCTTTAGCGCATCGTGTGGCTTCATGGGTCATGTGCCCAATGGAAAAATCAATATGTTAATCACAAATTCAGAGCAACAGAATAGGCTTAACTAAGCTCAAATCCAGAACTGCACTGTCATTTTCTTCACAACTGGCTGTCGAGTGAAGTTTGATGATTTGTTGCAGTTTTGGGTTATGCTGTGCAAGGGATGCTGCCCCTTGAGAGACACTTTGTTCTTTCATTTAGGGAAAGAGATTTTTATCTCTGCCATTCCATCCTGTCACAAGTGCCACTATGATCCCAGCTCGGGAAACTTGAGTGACTCTCCTGATTTTGTACAGCCCTCTGTTGCACACTCCCAACATTGTGTGCAGAAAAGGTCACATCCCATCCTTTTTCTGAGATTGTTTGCATCTGGAGATGGAAGAGATGATTATGAATTGCTGCTCTGGACTTAGCCTGACAGAATCAGGTAGAGTAAGTGCTCTGCGGAATATGAAAAAAATGACATTGACTTTAATGTAACTGATTTGTGTTTCCTGAAATACTTCAGCTGGAAACGGCTTTCTATTGAACCTAGAGCTTGTGCAAGATAATGTAGTGCGCTATTATTGCTGCATCTTGTGGAGCTTGGTCTGTTTCTTTATTCCACTGGGTGTTGCAATCGAATAAATCAGGTAAACTCCAATGGCTGATAACGCTCCATGTTTGTTGTGCAGGACAATTTATAATCATAGTAAACAACCCTTATTAAGTACAAAACTTTGCATAGATGACTGTTGGATCTTCAAACTTAGAACTGTTAGCTTAGTATCATTTTTAAAAATTTCCTCTGATGACGACACCTTTCCAGTGCCCAAGATTAATAATTTGTCAATTTGATCAGCACCGAATGTATTTTGAGTTGTTTATTTTATTTTTGGTCAATTTAAAATGCCAATTGTAATACTATGTTTCATTTTGTTGGACCGTGTTATTTCATTTTGCACAGGTAGTTTGTTTTTCTCTGGCTCTGAAAGCCAATTTCCCAATTTTTGGCTTTTTCTACATGTTAAAAGTAAGTGCAGCATTTGAATGAAAAAATGAAATGCAAATCGCTTATTGTCACAAGTAGGCTTCAAATGAAGTTACTGTGAAAAGCCCCTAGTCGCCACATTCCGGCGCCTGTTCGGGGAGGCTGGTACGGGAAGTTTTCTGGGGTAGTCATCTTTTTCTTTGTGAATTATGAGGAACAGAAGTATCCAGGCAGTGTATCTTGCCAGTTTGTAACTGCATTAAAAAATGAAGCTGATACATTTGCTGATAAGGAACTTGGTCCAATTAGGTAATCTATGTAAACATATTGAAGAGCCTGAGCCAAGAAAATGGCCAAAATATTGTACTAACACCATAGACCATAAGATATAGGTGCAGTATTAGGCCATGCAGCCCATTGAGTCTGCTCCGCCAATCGATCATGGCTGATATGTTTCTCATTCCTATTCTCCTGCCTGATCCCCATATGAATCAGGAACCTATCTATCTCTGACTTAAAGACACTCCGTGATTGGCCTCCAGTCTTCTGCGGCAATGTGTTCCACTAATTCACCACCCTCTGGCTGAAGAAATTCCTCCTCTTCTCAGTTTTTAAGGATCGTCCCTTCAATCTGAGGCTATGCCCTCAGGCTCTAGTTTCTCCTACTAGTGGAAACATCCTCTCCATGTTCACTCTATCTTGGCTTCTCAGTATTCTGTAAATTTCAGTGAGATCCACTGAATTGTTTGAAACTCCATCGAGTACAGACCCAGAGTCCACAACTGCTCCTCATATGACAAGTCCTTGTTAGCTGTTTTAGTTGCTGTGATATGAAGAGTCTAAAGTTCTTGTTCCTTTTCACCAGACACCATTTATTTCACTTCCACAGCCTCTGCACAAAACTCTTAACAACACACCAACCTACAGAGGCCACCTGAAGCCCCTTTACATATCAGTGTCAATTAATGGATACTTAACATAAATGAGACAACTAATTGCAATGTCTCTTAACCCATTACTTAACAGCCCTTCATTCCAGGGATCATTCTTGTGAACCTCTTCTGGACTCTTTCCAAGGCCAGCACATCCTTCCTTAGACACGGGGCCCAAAACTGCTCACAATACTCCAAATGGGGTCTGATGTGATGGCAACTACACTGTCACACGAGGGAGATACAGAAATGAGACCCCAATGTAGCAGGCAATTTAGGGGTTAAACAGACTGAGGGAAGAAAAGCCTGCTAGCACAGAATCCGAGGAATGCACCCACACCTGTCCGAGTTACATTGTCCCAGTCAGACTTCAAGTCGTTAATGAGAATACACAGGATGCCTCAGATCCATTGTTCTTTGGGACCATCCTGTCTGACCAGCTATTACCCATTATTGAGTCTGGTGACCTCTTTGTCCGTCAATGGGAGATTAGTTGCATATCAATAGCATGGCTCTGTTCTTTTGTATAAACGGGAGTGGGCAATCAGCCAAGGTAACAATGATAGGTTCAAGTCTGAAAACCCCAAAGACCCTTTGTTTGAGGGGCTTGGTGGAGCTCAGAGAGAGATCGGGACTGCTGTTCTTAACAGTTATAGAGGCAAAGGCTTTGGAAATCCACCATAGAGGCCATGACAGCTGCCACCAAGGCAGGCTTTGGAAAAAGATTCAGAACAAATGCCTCTAACAGAAGAAAAATTGCTTCGTAAATGCAAGTATTTCCTTTGCCAGTCTGTGAAAGTGGCCTGAGAGCTGCATGATCCGTTACAGTGTAGTTTAATGGGAACTAGTGTCTTAAGGTTAAGAAACTGCATGTAATCTGGTATTGTTAGGGTTGAAGTTTAAAGGTTTATATATTTTTTTGTTTTAATAAAGTTTGTTTATAAAATAACCAAGCCCTATTTCTTATATTATCACCCCTGGAATGAATTAATGCTTATCTGAGGAATTCACTACCACAAAAATAGTTGAGGTGAAAACGTTGTGTAATTTTAAGAAAGAATTAGATATAGCTCTTGGGGCTAAAGGGATCAGGGATATGGGGGGAAGGTGGAATCAGGGTATTGAACTCGATGATCAGCCAAGATCATAATGGCAGAGCTCGAAGGGCTGAATGGCCTCCTCCTACTTCTATTTTCTGTGTATGTTTCCATAAATCGATCTTTCCGCACCATCTTAAAATTTAAAAAAATTTATGGTCCTGGTCCCGTCACTTAGCCACTGGTGAAAGCTGACCAGGTGTCCGTAACACAACCTTTGCCCCTGACTCTCTTGAAGTACTTAGTCTGGCCCATCGTTGCAGCACATGATATGAATGTTTTTGCCAGCAGGATTGTTTCTTTAATGATGCCAGCCATCAGCGCTTTTACAAAATTTAGTTGGAACCTGAAGAGAAAAATGTCAGCAAGAATTCAATGTTATTTGCTTAAACGAGTTAGGATAATTTTATTTGCAAAGTACTTTTCAGGCTATATCGATCCAACAACTGAAAATAGACCTTGATTGAATTACTTTCAGGCTACATGCCGTACCCTATTAAAATTAGTGCTTACCAATAGCTTTTCTTTTTGAACATTTAACATTCGTTTGGCTTAGAAGTAAATCCAGACAGTAGAATATGGGCTCTCTAGCAATGCAGAGTTGGGGTGAATTGCAGAGAGCAGAGAGCTGTACCACCTGTCATTGATTGAAACATTGAGTGGCAGAATCACCATTCTGTGCTGGGTTTGCTGATCTCCACTGACACAACATTACGGAACCATAATCTACCTCCGAATTCCAAAGCGAAGGTGGGGGGGTGGGGGGGGTGGGGGGGGGGGGGGGGGGGAGGAGGGCGGGGGGAGGGAGGGCGGGGGGGGGGGGGCGGGGGGGGGGGCGAATCCAACCCTGAACACTATCTGGTGACTCTGTTGGAAAGTGTATATGTTGGATGAAGATGCCCTGTGGTAGAACGGTCTGTCAACACTGGGCTTTCATAAGAAGTATGGCTGCTTTAGCCACTCTTTAACCACATCTTCAGCCACTCCCTCTCCAACTACTTGTAGAAGCTTTTAACCGCCTGTTTTTATGTTTCTTGTTTGTTTTATTTCATACTCCAATTCGTCCTTTATTAATTTTTTAATTATATGATGATTTTTATTTGTTCTGTCCTATCACTAATCTTTGCAGTATTGTACATCTTTTCTTTCCATTTAATACCGTTCTTAGCTTCGTTAGCCACAGATGGTACACTCATCTTGCAGAGTCTTTCTTTCTCAATGGAATCTTTCCAACTAATTCTTACTTTAGGGCTATCTGTCTCTCCTAATCATTCATGTAAGTGCTTCTCCTTTCTAATGTTATTTCTTGTGCCTATCTCACTGCTCTATTGTGGTGGGGCCGGGGGAGGCTGAAGTGGAGAAAAATTACTCTGGCGGGGGAGAAAATGCTGCAAAATTGGTGGGAGTGGGGGCACACAAGGTTGTCCAAACATATATTAAGAGAGGAAAAATAGAGTATGAGAGTAAATTTGCAAGTAACATAAAAGTGGACTGTAAATGCTTCCATAAGTATATAAAAAGATTAGTGAAGACAAATGTAGGTTCCTTGCAGTCCAAAATAGGAGAATTTACAATAGAGAACAAATGGCAAAACAATTAAACAACTACTTCAATTCTGTCTTTACGGAGGAAGACACAAATAACTTCCCAGAAATGCTAAGGAATCAAGGCTGTAGTGAGAAGGAGGAATTGAAGGCAATTAATATTACAAGAAAAATAGCGTTGGAGAAATTAAAGATGATAAAGGCTGATAAATCCCCAGGGCCTGATAACCTACATCCCAGCATACTAAAGGTGGTGGCCATGGAAATAGTGGATGAGTTGGTTGTAATCTTCCAAAATTCTATAGATTCTGGAACAGTCCTGGCAGATTGGAGAGTGGCAAATGTAATCCCACTATTTTTAAAAAGGAGAGAAGGGGAAAGCTGTGAATTACAGACTGGTTAGCCTAACAGAAGTGGGGAAAGTGCTATAGTCTATTATAAAGGCTGCAATAACAGGACACTTAGAAAATATCAACTGGATTAGACAAATTCAACATGGGATTTATGAAAGTGTGATGAATATCACGTTCGCCGCAGTATTCGGTTTGAAATAAGGCAACAGAAATTAATACGACCAGTATTTTAATTCAAAATGGAATAAAACCACTTCAGCTAAAGGTCGTCCAGAAGTCACCATTTGAAGGGAGAAACTCCTAGCTGACTTCAAGGATCATTAATACATTCCAAACAAATACAGGATAAGGAAAACCTTGCATTGACACACCGTAAATTCTCTAGATCACTCCCCGACACCTATAATTATTCAAACCATGATGACAGGAAATTCTTCAGATAAATAATACCCAAATCCTTCCTTAACTATATAACACTTGACACTTAGAATAACACCCTCAAAGAAGTGTCTGTTTGACAATCTATATACCTAAGAAACATGGCAACACTGAAAAGAGACGGATCTCTATACAAGTCCCTCTTTGCCAATACACCTTAAGACACCTGGCATTCACGCAGACACTAACATCATTAAAACATATATTGATGATAATACATCAATTAGCCATTTGGCTATAGGCAGTTAACCAACAATAAATGATAAGATAACAGATACAGTCCTTGACCGATTAAAAGATTTTAGGTATAAAAAGAGGGGCATTTTAGCAGAGAGGTACCCTTCTCACTCCCCTGTGGGAGTGTGGGTCAAAGCTGTGTTCTTTAAGCTTGCCTCCTCAAACAAAGACCATCATGGTTTTGCAAGTATGTTTCTATTAAACTTCTTAGAAATGTATTAGAAATTGATAGGAGATACTTCAGGATTTTCCATGTTTTAGATATCTCATTCTCTTAAGAGAAGTTAGTGTGTTAGCAGATAACAAAGGATTGTTAACGGGTTTTTATATTATTAACTGATAACTAAAGACTGTTAATCAATTAATATTTTTAACTCTGCAATCCTGTATGTATCAATTGAGAGTATTTTACAATAAAAATACTTTGATTAAAATTATACCGTGTAGACTTACTCTCAAAGTTTAAAATCCTAGACACTCATTTAGGAAGTCCTAAATGAGTAGGACCCACGACGACTGAGGTAACGATTTAGTTATGAGTGACGCATCTGAAGTTTTCCCATAAAAAGTATCTGAGATCCTGTTTAACTGTCTGAGACCCGGAAAAGCATTCTCCTTTCGTGAGATCTATTTTGAGTCTTCTCAGAGAAACAGATTTCCCTCTTTTGGTGGGTTAACCTAGAGCATAGGTTATTAATAAAGTATTATCAGGTCCGGAATAACCTAAAGCCTTCACAAAAGGAAATTCATGTTTGCAAACCTACTGAAGTATTTTTGAGGATGTAACTAGTAGAATGGATGAGAGTGAACCAGTGGATGTGGTGTATGTAGATTTTCAGAAAGCTTTTGATAAAGCCCCACATAAGAGGTTAGTGTGCAAAATTAAGTACATGGGATTGTAGGGGCTGGTTTAGCACAGTGGGCTAAACAGCTGGCTTGTAATGCAGAACAATGCCAGCAGCGCGGGTTCAATTCCCGTACCGGCCTCCCTGAATAGGTGCCGGAATGTCGTGACTAGGGGCTTTTCACAGTAACTTCATTGAAGCCTACTTGTGACAATAAGCGATTATTAGTATTATTATTATTATTGTGGGTAATATATTGACATGGATTGAAAATTGGTTAGCAGACAGGAAATAAAGAGTAAGAATAAATGGGTCTTTTTGAAGTGGAAGGCAGTGACGAGTGGGGACTCACATTTCACCCATTGGATACATGGACTGTGCACTTACAGAGAACATTCGAATAAATGGTATATTTATAATTTGTGTAATCCTTATAAATCTGTATATCCCAGTAAAGCTGGGTGAACTATAGTTAATCTTTTCTTGTTTAATAAAAGTTTTATTCTTTTGTTCGAAGTTAATCAGCAGTCCTGTTCAATCAAGTGTCTAAATAAAAATTAAAAGTTACGATCTACTGAGCCAGGGTCCACTCTGGGACCTTACTGAATAAATCAGATGGGACCATAAGAGGGAAAATGCGATAATCTATTATTCAGGAAGCTATAGGGGGGTACTTAGAAAATCTCAATGCGATCAGGCTGAGTCAACATGGTTTTGTGAAAAGGAAATCATGTTTGACTCATTTATTAGAGTTCTTTGAGGCCTAAACTGTTTAGAGTTTAGAAGAATGAGGGGAGATCTAATTGAGGTGTACAAGATGCTAAAAGGTGTGGATAAAGTAGACGTGGAGCTGATGCTTCCTCTTGTGGGGCATTCTAAAACTAGAGGTCATAATCTTAGAATAAGAGGGAGCAAATTTAAAACAGATTTGAGGAAAAACTACTTCTCCCAAAGGGCTGTGAATCTGTGGAATTCACTACCCCAGAGTGCGGTGGATGCAGAGACAGTGAGTAAATTTAAGGAGGAGTTAGTCAGGTCTTTAATTGGTAATGGGTTGAAGGGTTATGGGGAACAGGCAGAACAGTGGAGTTGAGGCTAGGATGGGATCAGCAATGATCACATTGAGGATGTTAGGCTTGGGATGCTAAATTGCCTATGCCACTCCTAGGTCACATGTTCTAGGGAGGAGATGTTCCAGCTAATTCTGCAATCCAGCTCTTGACCTGTAACATTGTGGGTAGCAGATGAAGCACATATCATCCATGATAGAATGGCGGAGCAGACTTGATGGACCGAATGGCCGAATTCTGCTCCTATATCTTATGAACTTATGAAGTAACAAGCAATGTGGATGAAGGGGAACCTGTGGTTGTGCTGTACTCAGATTTCCAGAAGAAAGTTGGCAAAGTGCCATATCAAAGGTTACTGCACAAAATAAGAGCTTTTGTTTGGAAGGTGACATATTAGCATGGATAAAGGATTGGTTGGCCACCAGCATGCAGAGAGTTGGCATATCTGGGTCATTTTTGAGTTGGCAAGATGTAACCAGTAGAGTGCCACAGGGATAACTGCTAGGGCCTCAACTATTTGCAGTCTGTGTTAATTTCTTTGATGAAGGGACTGAATGTATGGTTACTATATTTGCTGGTGACACACAGCTAGGTAGGAAAGTAAGTTGTGAAGAGGACATGGAGGGGGGGGGGGGGGCGTGATTTTCCTGTGCAAATCCAGCTATGTGTGGCAAATTCTGGGAGAGGCCTGGAACAAAATTTGCACAGTTAATTTTTAAAAATTTAGAGTATCCAATTCTTTTCTTTCCAATTAAGGGGCAATTTAGCGTGGCCAATCCACCTAACCTGCACATCTTTGGGTTGTGGGAGCAAGACCCACCCAGACACTAGGAGAATGTGCAAACTCCACGTGGACAGTCACACTGGGCTGGGACCGAACCCGGGGTCCTCTGAATTGTGATGTAGAAGTGCTAACCACTTAAGCCATCATGCCACCTTGGGTGCAAAACAGTTTGTGATGTCCCAGGCCCCTCCCAGCAGGTATGATCAGGTTCACCCCCTTGATTACCATTCATCTAAATATGTTTTAATATTCAAAATGGGCTTAAAGCCATAACTTCGGGAATGCGCTATGTTCCCTACCGATGTGATGTGGCACTGGTGGGAATCACTACTTCTCTTGCTGGTGTGTTTAAGCCCCACCCCTCATAATGATGGTGCAAAACATGCCCCCCTTCAAAAAGAATGGCAAAAATATTTCGGGAAACATGCTGGTTTTCTGTCTGAATCTGACACTTTGACATTTTCTGGCAATTCGCCCAAGCAGTTTGCAAAGGGATGCAGATAAGTGAGTGGGCAAAGTATATTGTGGGAAAATGTGAACTTGTCCAGTTTGCCAGGAAGAATGAAGCAGCATTATTTAAATTGCAGGAGATTGCAGGACTTGGAGGCACAGAGGCATCTGGGTCTCCTGGTACATGAATCACAAAAAGTTAGTATGCAGGTAGAGCAAGCGATTTGGAAGGCAAATGGAATGTTGTTGTTTGTTGCAAGGGTAATGGAATATAAAAGGAGTGCTGTTTTGCTACAGTTATATGGGATATTGGTGAGAACACATCTCGAGCACTATATACAGATTTGGTTTCCTTATTTAAGATAGAAACAATTCAGAAAACATTCACTTCACTTATTCCTGGAATGATGGGGTTATTCTATGAGGAATAATTGTAATTTAGGCAAATGAGAGGTGATCTTATTGAAACATATGAGATCCAGAGGGGACTTGACAGGGTGGATGCTGAGGGCGCAAGTTTAAAAATAAGGGGTCTCCCATTTAAGAGATGAGGAGAATTTTTTCCTCTCAGATCATGAGCCTGTGGAACTCTCTTCCCCAGAGAATGATGGAGGCAGGGTCATTGAATATTTTTTTTTAGAAAATATTTTATTGACGCATTTGTAATTTTCACAGTTTAACACAAATTAACATTCTAAGCAACTGAGCGGCCCGACGCACACAACCACATCACCAGAACATACCCAACATACCCTCCTACACTAGCTCCTAACTACCCGTATATTAGATTCCCTGTCCTTATTTTATACTGCCAAGCCTCCCATTTTCTCTCCCCCTTTCCCCCCCTTTCTGCTGATGTTCAGTTTTCCTTAAAGAAGTCGATGAACGGCTGCCACCTCCGAGCAAACCCTTAAGTTGAACCTCTCAAGGCGAACTTAATCTTTTCCAGCCTGAGAAACCCTGCCATGTCGCTTACCCACACTCCTGACTTTG